>NW_016913738.1:70367-172070 GCF_001483705.2 Eufriesea mexicana | reverse complement strand
GTGTAGGGACACATCCCGGACGCGGAAAGCGATGGTTCCTTGTATATATTTTCGACTCCTTCGTGACATCCAGAGTTCCAGGTCAATGGGGGCCTCCTGGTTTATGTCTCTACGACCAGGGTCCAAAGACTCGCGGACGCATGGACTATCTCGACCTCTAACTAACAGCGAAAAAGAGTCAGTTCGCTTACGCCTTTCTAACGACACGGGTCTTTCCCGAAAAGATAGCCTTCAGTTTCCGCATCTGGCCCCCCCTGCACATAATAAAGTCCTACTCAGGAAACGTAGTGCTCTTTTCACCAAAAAACCTCTCGTCCTCCACCTTCAAGCGTAACAAGTAGCTATATATTTCTGGACACCGTACCTCGACTGACCTCTTCCTATTTCCTTCACCGAAAAATAGTTTTACGCAACGCGAATGGCCGGGATACGTGCATTGTATGTCCCACAATGTAAACCGGAAACAAACAAGGGTGAAAGACGCACGACACCGTTTCAGTCAGTTTCTCCCTGTCTCGAGACTTTCCGATTCCCTTGTTAAAACTTATTTCTGCATTTTGATGCAGACCGTCTGTCGATTCTTTCCTCGGAATTTCCCAGGACTCGGGGAATTTGGAAACTTCGGACACGCAGGAAATAAATTAGGAGTTGGGATTTTGGGCAACCCTTTCCGAGACAGTCGCTTGCAATGGACGGCTCGCGTTTAGAAATGGTCCTTCCGGTAAAAATCTTTCCATTCGTATTTCTCGAGCAAACTTTCCGGAGACCGTTGCCTTAAAGGGGGACACGCTTTCGCTGCTTCTGTTCACGATATACGTAGAAGACAAATATATTTATTTTCTGAACTTATATTCCTCGTTTTGTTTAATTGTATCGTGGATGGATAGGTTGATCCTGTGAGTGAAATAATAATAAATAATATTTTATACCCTTTGCACTCGACGACTTTATCGTTACAGAAAAATAGTAATTCGAAGACTTTCTGTCATAGAGTCGACGATATTTTTAAAATGGTAAATGAGAAATCATATGCAAATTAAGACATAGAATTATTTTTCTTCGACATTCTACACATCGTTAGGTAATTTTAAATTTGATATATTAATTAACGTCGATCTTTAGGATCTGATTAAATGGTGACTGAAAGTCATCTCTCGAGTGCAAAGGGTTGAAAGAGAAGCTCGAAAAATATTCTATCAATTCTGCCTGTCTTGCCTCCTTCATTTCTTTATTCCATGTTCGAGGAATTTTAGAACGATCTCCAATGCATATAATAAATCAGAGCAGATTATTTTATGATTATTCGAATATAACATTGGTGTTCGGGGAATAGAAGTAAAATAAAAGTGACTTGAAATAGCTAATCCCAATAGTTCGTAGAAGTTCATTTAAAAATGGTGAATACGATATTTCTAAATTTAATAAACCAACCGTTTTACAATTAACGAAATTATTTGATATATGAGATACAGGAAAGAAGAAACGCGCAAAAATTGTTAACCTTCCAATCAAACATTTTTCCAGCCGAAAAATTCGCTCCACCTTTGTAACGAAAATTGGCCGAGGACCCCAGATGGGGATTTTATTTAATACTAGGTTTACGGACGCTATCTGTATACCTATTTCTAAGGATATCTGCCAAATTGACAGGTAAAGGAAACCACGTGCCTTTTTTTTTTTAACGATTAGTTTAATTTGAAAACAATTATATATTATATTAACAGTCTTAACCCTTAACGCTCCGACTTTTAATTATGTATATCGACCGGCAACTCCAACTTGTTCTTATCATACTTCCACTTGCAAGTTTTTAAGTGTCAGATTTTGAATGCTACAATGACATGTAAATAATAATATTAAAGTCATTCGAAACAATCTTTATTGATCTCAGAAGTAATATAATTTTGATTAAAATATTTATATTAATTATAATTCAGGCACCATCGGTGGTGCCTGAGAAGCACACTTGGAGCGTTAAGGGTTAATATAAGTTAACTAAATCTGTTACCATCGTATAGTTTGAGCAACCCTTCCGTCAAATTGACGGGTTCTGTAAATCTAGTGTTAAATGAAATAAAAAGAAAAAATTATTCAGGAAAAAGAAAAGTGAATTTATGGTGTTACAGCCTGTATGTACAACTCTTCGATATCGATAAAAATAATTATATACCGGAGTATATTATACGGTATTCATTACCACGCGGGAAATCATCCATACGTACGCATAGTTACTAAAAGTACTTCAAGAATTAGCTAGCTAATCCTATTAAGACAACAGAAAACATAATTCTCGGTAAGCTCTTGTTATGACCTAAAAATCACGGTGCATATTTATTCCCATGCAACCTTTATCCCCTTTTCACCGTAATGACATGGCCTATCGTACTGAGACGGATTAAAAATTGAAAAAAGGAAACGTGTAATCCACAGCAACGTATTGAATAACATCAAAAAATATTCCCCGCATTCGTATGCAAAGTGAATTTTTCGCTTGCACGAAAAGAATGACGGCACTGTAATATCCAAATTCTTCGGCTTCCAAATCCACCATGCGCAAAAAAATCGCAAAGTTGAAATTAGCAATGCTAAACAGAATTATATGGCAGAGCCTGCAGAGAGAGAAAACATTAATTAACAGCGTTTTAAAACATTGCAACCTGCTACTGAACAGCTAATATTTTACTTGAAAATAAAGTTATACCATTTTAGCTTTTTCTCGATGAATATCATTTCCTAACCAGTCACTTTAACATTAACATTATTATCATATTATATCAATATTAATTATATTATTATTATTACTATTATCTCTTTACACTCGACGATTTCTAGAGCTAGGGAAGTCCAAAAATTCAAAGATTGCTATAAAGCTGTGAATATTTTTTCGAGCAATAAATAAAAAATCGTATAATAATTGCCACGTAGAATTATTTGACTTTGATTTCTCGCACACTGTTGCATTATTTCAAATTTGATATATTAATTAACATTGATCTTCAAAATTTTATCAAACGGTACCTAAAGATCGCCTCTCGAGTGCAAAGGGTTATTATATGATATTATTGTTAATTTCCTCGTTATAATAATATGTATAATAATATAATATAATATAATTAATATTAATTATAACAGCATAATAATATTTTTCCTGCCAAAGCGTGAACATAAATAATTCACATCTGATTCATATTTTAGAGCAATTGCTCCATCTTCGCGACGTAAGTATTATATATAAAAGACTGGGAACCATAAATCCCACAACAAACGTCGTTGCAGTACTGTATCGCGATCGAAATAATCTTCGGAGAGATTTTCCTCCGACAATTCCTCGCGACGATAAGTCGAACTTCGATTGCCGAAGCTGCTCAATGTCACGAGAGGACGATCACCACTTTCTCGAGGAAACTCACCCGAGGTAGATAGAAGACGATTGCCTTTAATCGAATCGCTGCGAAAATCGACTTGTTTCGTTCGTCTATGGGAAGGTGTTACCTCAAGCAGGGACGAATGAGCAGCCCCGTAAGCACCCCTGTCGTGGTTCAACTTCTTCTAATTTGATCAGGCCCGAGATACCGTACATCCCGGTCGCGAAAAACGCCACAGATTCGATAACCTTTGCAGTAAAACGGATTTCCGAGGAAGCGTAGCAGCCAGAGTCGTTCTACTCTCGAAACAGTGAAACCACCTTGGTCTCACGGGAGAAGGACCCCGAATGGCCACCTCTCATGTGCCTTTGCATAACAATCGTGTATAAAATGTTAGGTGTAATTATTCCGCAGCTTCACAGACGTCCACGATTAAATTACTTTCTACAATTATACCTTGAAAGTGCCTATTACTGAAATGCCGCGATTCTGTTCTTTAAAGGCATACTCTAAAAGTATACGTGTACTGTGCATTGCGTAACAAAGAACGCGGGAAATGTAGAATTTTCATTTATAATAAATTATTCTACGTAAATGTTGGACTAGTGGATATTATAGACACGCTGTCGATGCGTAGAAAAATTACTGACCAAAGCTTCATTTTTAAGTCCACAGGTAGAACAGGTCACCTTCTACGCAACGACCAAAAAGCTTAAAACTAGATCATGTTTTTATGTAAATAACGTCAGAACCAAATACGGTCAACGAAATCCGACAAACCGCATTTTAACAGTTACACGTACATTAAATGAAAATATTGACTTCTTCACCGGTTCCCTACAAAATTTTAAACGTTAATTGCGAAACACCACAATTACACGATAACTACAATTTTACAAGTACGCAGGGTTTCTAGAAATTATAAAACCTTTCTTCTTCTATTCCTTTTATGTATCGCGAGCAATTTTATGTTTACGCAGTTATGTACATAAAGGGCTTCCAGTCCGTTTACGAATAAATAAATAATTTTTAGCATGAGATCAATATTTCGAAAGGAAGCAAACCATAAAAATCGGTGTTATTCGAATATTCCAAATGAATTAGCTGTGTAATTTCATCGGGAGAGTAAATAATAAAATATTAACGAAGAAATTGTTATTATGGTTTCACGAAAACTTGCTTCGAAGTAAAATTCTTATTAAACGAATTTTGAAATTCTCCAGAATTTATTCAACTCCCTTTCCAACGGTTAAAAGCGATAATTCATTCCTCGACTTGAATCTACCAAATTCATATTTATCAATGACATTTAATATCGTTAAAATACAATATTAAACATCGTTGATACTCCGGAAAAATTTTCGTTCAAACGATTCGAAACGGGAAGGGGGGACATGTAAAAGTGTATAAATAAATTCGATAAAATTTAAATTGCGAGTATTAATTGGAGGAATTTAAATCCATAAATTCAAGCGAAGGTAACAAAGGAATTAATTTAGAATTTCGTTTTGACCGAAGTGGAATCAAATTATGAATCACTCTTATCTCTACTTCCATGGAATATTTCCGTCGTAGCGATCATTCTCGTCGGTAGAAATTTATTAGAACGAATTTATCGAATATTCCGAACAAAAGTCAACAGTACAGTAGAGAAATTAATACGTGAAGTTAGTACGCGATAATCCAAATGGTGTACTGATCACTCTTTAAACAAGCGTTTACGTAAACAATGATCCATTGCGTATCCATTAGCGAAATGTGATTTCGAATGGATCTCGTCAGATAGTGTTTAATGTTTATACGGTCAAGTAGCAATCATTCCGTCCCAGAGATGAACGATCGATACATCAGCTCTAGTTGACGTGTGGTTGCAATGACAGATAACAGAGAAAATGTGTTCTCTTGTATCTATCTTTCGATTCGTACGCATCCTTTATTAATTATAATTCTCTGTTGTCGATTTCGTTAGAGTCCCTGTTCTAGCAATCATTTCGTTCTAGAGATGAACGATCGATGCATCAGCACTAGTTGACATGTTATTGCGATGACAGCTTACAAAGAATATATATTTTCTCGTATCTATCGTTTTTCATACGCATCCTTTATTAATTATAATTCTCTGTTGTCGATTTTGTTGCAGCCCCTGTTCTAGGAATCATTTCGCTCTAGAGATGAACGATCGATGCATCAGCTTCAGTTGACATGTGATTGTAGTGACAGCTAACAGAGAAAATGTGTTCTCTTGTATCTATCTTTCGATTCGTACGCATCCTTTATTAATTATAATTCTCTGTTGTCGATTTCGTTAGAGTCCCTGTTCTAGTAATCATTTCGTTCTAGAGATGAACGATCGATGCATCAGCACTAGTTGACATGTTATTGCGATGACAGCTTACAAAGAATATATATTTTCTCGTATCTATCGTTTTTCATACGCATCCTTTATTAATTATAATTCTCTGTTGTCGATTTTGTTGCAGCCCCTGTTCTAGGAATCATTTCGCTCTAGAGATGAACGATCGATGCATCAGCTTCAGTTGACATGTGATTGTAGTGACAGCTAACAGAGAAAATGTGTTCTCTTGTATCTATCTTTCGATTCGTACGCATCCTTTATTAATTATAATTCTCTGTTGTCGATTTCGTTAGAGTCCCTGTTCTAGTAATCATTTCGTTCTAGAGATGAACGATCGATGCATCAGCACTAGTTGACATGTTATTGCGATGACAGCTTACAAAGAATATATATTTTCTCGTATCTATCGTTTTTCATACGCATCCTTTATTAATTATAATTCTCTGTTGTCGATTTTGTTGCAGCACCTGTTCTAGGAATCATTTCGCTCTAGAGATGAACGATCGATGCATCAGCTTCAGTTGACATGTGATTGTAGTGACAGCTAACAGAGAAAATGTGTTCTCTTGTATCTATCTTTCGATTCGTACGCATCCTTTATTAATTATAATTCTCTGTTGTCGATTTCGTTAGAGTCCCTGTTCTAGTAATCATTTCGTTCTAGAGATGAACGATCGATGCATCAGCTCCAGTTGACATGTAATTGTAGTGACAGCTAACAGAGAAAATGTATTTTCTTGTATCTATCTTCTTCCGAACGCATCCTTTGTTAATTATAATTTTCTGTTCACGATTTTGTAGCAGCCCCTTGTTCTAGCGCGTTAAATCATTCTTTCCCCTGCGCAATTGACTTATTACACACACCTATATACGTACACGCGTACAGGTGAAATATCGACGAATCGATATCCATCGATCTTCGATAGAAGATTCAAAGGTATATTACATCGCTACAAAAGCGCGTTCGTCTGATTTGGAGAAGGAATGGAAGTATTTTTCGATGCTTCTCTACCGGCGTGAATATCATTCCCTGACAGTATGATCGATGACAGCGGGAAATGTATGACGCACCACTGCGAACTGGAAGAAAAGTCGAGGGAAGAGTGACCTTTTATTTGCAAACTGGTGTAATGTATGATCTATGCGATATTTCGAATTTTAATCTCGGCAGCTTTTCATCGAGTGTGCCTTTCAGACACACTCTGAATTCTGTCATTCTACTTCAAGCGTACCAGTCTGATACCTTCCACTTATTGTTTCTCCTTTTGCATATAACATTTTAAACAACGGATTAAAACTATTAACTTCCTTCCCTGTAAATGGCAGACAAACTTTATACAAAATGAAATAGGAAATAAAAAAATAGCAAATGGAAAAATTCTTTAGATCCTGCTCCTACATTACTCTTCTCTTAACAGATACCAATGGTATTATACCGAAAGAGGAACAAATATTTATTTATTATTTATTTCACGACTTTGCAATTGGACACTCGAGTTCAAAAGTTCGCGTTGCTATCTGATTACCTATGCCAGATCTAAAAATTTGTCAAGCTTCTGTCACACCCTAAAATGCGCAACAGGCAACTTTATCCTCGACACAAGTGGCATCAACGACGATCTACGATCGATGAAAGAAGAGGCAATAATTCGTGCACGAGAAAATTAGAGGCAACCATCGATTATTCATTTCCGAACTTCATAAACTGCATCACCAGTGCACCAATCACGCCGAGCAAATGCATCGATCCATGGCAAGCGATGAATTAGATGGAACATAAAACACAGCGATCCGCGAAATGCGACCGCTTTGATAAAATCAAAGCGTTCGCGCCTAATTTTGGCGCGTGCATCAAGCGGGAGACCGAGACAAATGAATTTTCCAATGGCTGAATGGGATATTGTATATCTCCAATTGGCCGGACGATATTAGTTATAAGCGAAGAAATCAAACGATACACGAACACTGAAACTGCGCCTCTGTTATGTATATAAGCTACGTGATTTTCTATCGAGATTTCCGTCGGTCATGTAGAAACGTGCACAACCATAGTTTACAAAGATTAATGACGTTCGAAAGTGTATCGGATCATAAATTACAGACGTATATACGCCATGTTTCTTATTACGTTTCTAGGAACGCTGGGATGTTTCATCGATCCTTGAAAACGTGAAAGAATTGTTACCACGAGAGACGTTTGGCATAGGACACCTTATTTGACGCGAATCATCATTGTGCACGGAACCTCCGACGAAATTCCGAGATCGATTGAATGCTTATGAAACCCTCTATAGCATAAGATATTCTATAAAATAGAAAGGATTCATTTTAGTGACGAATTATTCGCTTCTAGCGTTCGTATTTACGTTTATTAGAATACATCCGGTAATTAAAGCGGAATTAATAGACGAGCATGGATAAATTGAAATCATGCGTTATAAATGACCCGTGTATGTACAGGAAACGTTGCGATTTGATATACAATTGAATGCTTTAGATAGACTTTATATCCTCCGTAATATAGCTGGAGCCCTGCATGGTGACACTTGCTGTGCCAAAGGCGGCTGGATCTGTTCGAATATTTTCGTTTCATTATGGTTAAGGGAAACCCAATAATCGTATAATCGCGTTGCACTGAAAATCCAGGGCAAATAAAAAATCAACAATAAGAGTGCCTCGATGAAAAATCGTTTAAGCAATGGAAATTCAATTACCGTTATATAAGTGGTATACCTTTTTTAGAATAATAAACTACAAACCGGTCAATGACCTATTCAGGGTATTATTCTAGAAAACAAATTGAAAATCAACTGATAACGTTATAAAAGGTAATTTTTAGAAGCAAAGCTAAGTTGCGTGCTCTTTACGGGCAGGTGAAACGCGGGTCAACGGAATCGCGATCGTCAAAGGGGGCGAATCGCGGATCGGCAAGGTGGCATGATTTTCACGAGGGCAAATCGCGAATCGGCAAAGCGACGTAATTTTTACGAGAGCAAATCGATAATCGGCTGAATCGTATCGGCCAATTCGCGATTGATAAAGGCACGTCGTCGAGCTTTGCAAAGGGCATACAAACAGGACCCTCGACGACACAGAGAGAGTCCTGAGTGGAGAAGCCTCGAAGAATCCTCGCGAATATAGTTTGTGACCGGCACGAACGTGTGTCGTTCGGTGTTGGAGAGAGACGAATAAAAGCGAGTCTTCCGTGCGTTATAGTTACGTTATTTTAGTATTATTTCCTTGCGTTTAATCAGTTTCCGAGTTTGGTGTTCGTTTCGTTCTGTTGGTATTGTTCTATCCGTTTCCGATTTATTTTAGTATTATTTCCTTGCGTTTAATCAGTCTCCGAGTTTGGTGTTCGTTTCGTTCTGTTGGTATTGTTCTGTCCGTTTCCGATGTCTCAAACCGTTCGCGCAGACCCGATGTTCCTTCGATAAAAGAAGGAACGCATACGCGTTATTTCTGTAAGCTGAAGACAAAATAAAACCTGTTTTTGGAATTCTACATATATGCCTATATAATATGACACTGTCGATCATGTGATTATTTTTGTAAGGTGAATTTTGCTTGTTTTTGAATAACGAACTTTTTGAATCTTTAACCTTAAGTCCGTCGAGTAACCAATCGATGAATGCATTAAATCAAATTACACATTCTGGATCAAAGAAATTACGCGAGTGGATAAAAGTTAAGCCACAATGGAACTGTCAATCCTGACATCAAAGCGATCGGTGTTCACAGCTAATTTGCGGTAACGTTAGCGAGATCAACGAACCACACTGCAACCATCCATGAAATGATTACGTCGGTCAATCAGTCAGCGACCAGGTACTATCGATACTTTTACACGGAATGACATTGTCGATAATCGAGTAGTGGAGAAATTCAAGAGTGAATAAAAATGCAATTATCATGGACTGTGTCCGTAAAACGCGAGCTCGTTGTGGCATGAAGCGTGCGTTAGACCGTGCCCAGTGTAGGTTCCATTTTTATAACTATATATCGTATTCCACCACAAAAGTTGTACCGATAAGTCACGCGAAAATTACGTCGTCCATTTATCGTGTCGAAAAGGGACATCGAATCGATTCGATTATGACAGCTAAAAATGTTCCTCGTAACTCGACGAACGACACGAAATTGCTGGAAAATCGACGTGATAAGTATATGGATCTGTTTGTTCGAAGCGATATTTGAAATCTCATGTGAATCTCATACAAAGGGAGATGTCGAGAAATTGATCATATGTAGAAAAAGAAAGTCAATTAAGAAACTCAACGATATCGTTCAATTCCGGAATTTTTAACCAAAAGCTCAGAAATAATCATTTGATTGCTAGATACTTGAATGAAATTCGCTCAAATACTACTTCACTCGCCCTTTCCTTTGTCACGCGACCCTAATAGCCATAGCTAGTAGTACGACACAAGCGAACATGCGTGTAAGTCTAAACATGCTCTCCTCTCCTTCATCACATAGACCCACGTTTCCTTTATTAAATCGATGAATTTTGATTTCAAAAAATTCCTATTGAACTATACAAACGCTTTATTTGTAACAGCTTAGTATCAAGAGTCGTTATTTGGAGGAAAAATAACAGCGAAGAACTGTTGACGAACTATTGCTGGGAAGAACGTGTCAATTTCGTTGACAGCGAATCCTGGTAAATAAATAGTAACAAATGACAACTAAAAATTACTCTTTCATTGTGCGACCTTAAATACCCAATTACAGTTAACGTAGAACTGCACGAGAACTGCAGCAGACTGCATCAGGCAACTTGTCAATGCACTTTATAACCCTGCTAAATCGCTGGTACTAACAACCGTACTTCTAGACATTGTCTTGAAATTTTCGCAACAAGCAAAACTGCAATTCATTGAGGCTAATATCGTACTTGTTATCAGTTTTTCCAATAATTTGGCGACCCAGAGAACAGAAAGGGAGATAAAGGCAAATAAAGCAAGAAATTACGTTGCGTTTATCGGCGTGTCGGATATTCCGACACGAGTCGGATTGCTCTTCTGAGTAGAGAGAAGAGGGGTGGTTTACAAGAGCATAGGAAGAGCCTCGGGGTGGTTTACAAAAGTGGATTTCCGGATGGAACACTCCTTGCTCGAGACATTCGGTGGGTTTCAGTGGGAAAGGTCGGCACAGCTAACGGGAATGAAAATACTTTTCCGCTTTGCGGTTCGTTTCATTGCGCGTTTAAATTGCTCCGTTTCTAATCATTTGCATATGCTGCTCTGTTTCTCGGCCAAAATTATTAAATGGGCCAACTGTGAGGAATTGGGGCGTCGAGGTGCAGCAGCGGAGTACAAACTGGTTCGGATTTGGTGGTCAGTAATTTCGAACAAACGTAAATTTTATTTGCGCTTTCGGAACAGGAATTGTAATTGTTTCCATATTTCGTATTCGATATATCTGATACGAATTCGTGGTATGAATTACGATTCCGATTTAAAGACAAGTCGCATTTAAGGCATAGCTTACCTTCTGCTTCGACTTCGGCTTCAGTGCTTCTCTAAAGATCGCAAGATTCGTTAGCGTTAATAATATCTTAATAATAATGAAAAGACTAATTATATAAACCTTTCGTTCCATAAAATATCGTTTATAATTACCAGTCATCCCATGAGACACGAAGTAATTATCTCGCGAGAAACTCGATATCGTGATCTGTTGAGAAATTCCCAACTATACCATTTCAGAATAGCACGCGTCTTGTATTAATTTTTGCAAAAATCACGAGCTTGAAGGATATTATCAAACAATGAAGAACAAATATAGATACAATATTAATAATACTATATTATATAAATATTGTAATAAGTTTCTCATATCCACCCTGTACTGAGCCTAGTAACAAGAGCGAACCGTAGCTTCCGGAAAATAGTGATCCAGCATATTCCAGAATATTCGGGCCAGGACTTCCAATTTCTGGATTAATAATCCAGGACCTGCTAGAATATTGGGCAAAGAAAAATCGCGGCTGATTACTATAAAAAGGGGCGTTTTCCATTGAAGTTCAGCGAGTCGAGTTGACAGCGTTTAGCCAGAGTTAATCTAATTCTACGTATACATTAGGAATCTTTCAACAATCAAGCGATTGAACTCATAGAAAAGGGGTTCTAAGTGCGTTCTATAACAATGTGGGAATGGTGAGAGCGGCATGATTAGGGTATAAGCTTATATAAGGGTGTAAGGTCCTGATACAGGACAGTTCTTTGAAAGATAAGTCAAGAATAAGTTAGTTCACGATAAATCATATTTATTATTTACCACCGTCGTCTTGCTGTCATCCAACAATCCATACAATATAAAACGTAAACAGTTTAGAATCAAGGGAACACTGTGATAGATGTAATACACTGCTGTTCATACCAAAAGTCGTATTTTGTCTTAGTCTGTGAAACGAATCATATTTTCCGCTCGCTCGATTATATTGGATAATTTGTAGTTCGGGAAAAGCTCCATTAATTTAAACGCGGACGGTTAAACGTCATCCGCACTAGACTCAGAGTCTGGATGTAGGGCGCTTAACTTGGACGGTAACGATTATCGTCGACTCATCGCGTCATAATGGCAAGTTTGTGCGTCGCGGTGACGATAACTTCGCTTTCCGACCATTTTGCGAACGTTATACTAAGATTCTCTGCTAACCTACGTATAATTATGACGTCCAAATGGGCGGCAGACGACCGGCTTTGCGCGTGATATCGCGAATCGTTGATTATAAAAAGGACTGCCTTCCAGGCACTTCGATGATTCCGTTGAAATCGTTACACGTTTGATCATCCTTGATGCAAAGCAGATTAACATGGCTAAATATGGATACGTTCAACTTTTGCTTCGTTGCATATACAAAGATCACCTCTTGGAGGCAATCCGATTAACGCGACTCGCTGTCAAACTAAATTCCCATGAAAATAAATTTTCCTATGAACTCGTATTAAGTTTCATTAAAATCACAGACCCTATTTTCATAGCTGCTGTTGAAATGAACGTAGGAAATTTATGGCGTGGCCTGAAAGGGCCTAGATGTAGTAGGAGAATTTTTCCCCCTATGAAAGAAGACACAAAAAATTCTAGTTAGTTGTCGAGATGAAACCCTGCCGGACGTGCACCCTCAAGTATTTCTAAAATAAAGCCTTTAACACGTTAAACGCCGGTTGACGCAACGGGCTGCTGTCATATAGTCTATAAAGACCTTGGTAAGGGTTCGAAGGGACACTTTTTGGCAGTCCACCATGTGCATCACGCATCATAGAAGACCTCGAGCCTCCGCTTATTTTATACCATTGAGGAATATAAAATATAATCAGAATCCAAAGTTCCTTTTGATTTATTAACACAAATGCTACGCTGTTTCGTTGATGCTACAGTTAGCCGTCACGTGGGCCCTTTCGGGCCGTATGGACTGGCGAGGTCTAACGGAAAGTCTAGCGCCGGTCCCCAGGCACTGGCGTGGCCTTTAACGTGTTAACCTCTGTTAAGATACGACGAGTTTGAAAGTGGAGGACGAGAGGTTTTCTAATGAAAAGAGCACTACGGTTTCTTAGCGAAACTTTATTATATGCGGGGGACCAAATGCGGAAAACGGAAGGTTAGCTTTCGGGAAGGACCCGTGTCGTTGAAGAGGCGTAAACGAACTGAACCCTTTCTCGCTGTTCGTTAGACGTCGAAGTGGTCCGAGCATCCGCGAGTCATGGGGCCCTAGTCTTAAAGACATAAACCAGGGCTTCATTGACCCGGAATCCTCGATGTCGCGAAGGAGTCGAAAATATATACAAGGAACCTTCGCTTTCCGTATCTGGAATGTGCCATTATTATGTGTCTTTTATTATGCCCATGCTTTAATTTCTTTAACCAGCTCCTTCTAATTCAACAGCTGTGACACACGAAGATCCTGTCAATGTCCGAGTTTTGACTCCTAAAGATAGGAGACTATAGTAGAATATTAGACTTACGAGCTTTCCTCCTGGACACGAAGATTTCTCGTTTCAAAGAGATTCCGTTCAGAACTGCCAAAGCGATTAAAAGAATCACCCTTTGCTCCAGGCGGAAGGTTACCCAATGCGGACGATTTATTCGTACGCGTTAGTCGCAAAAGGAAATGACCTACTTTGATGCAAAAGCGGTCTACACCAATGTCGACAGGGAACGACCACAGGATCGTTACGAAGTCCTCCAATTTCTATGACACTCGACATTCGGCACGACGACGATCAAGACAGGAAACTTTTGATAAATACTCGCGGTAATGAGAATATTTTCGAAAGCATGCTTTGGGGAAGCATGTTTACGTACCGGCGACAAAGGCTCTGCTTAGTCGTAATACTTATATTTCAACGGTTCGTTTTTCAAAGTTGAACATCCCGGAGAAAGGAAGACCCAAAGGAGGAATAGTCGACAGCATTTCAACAGAAATTGTCACAGTCATTTCTGGAAGTCTTATCAGACGTTACCGAAAGCGTTTCAACCGAATACAATTTCCTTCCTGTCTCCATAAACTGACAAGGCAATCTCTTCTGCGTTGATTATCGTCAGAATTAAGCTATTCGTTTCTTTGGTCACGTTAGATCCAGTCGAGCTAGGTTTGTTACCGTTTGCGACGTTTTAATGGAAAGTCTTTGGAATTTTAATCTTATTCTTTATTTAAGTAGAGCTTTGCGCTTTTCGTTCTTATAATTTAAAACTGCCCAAGTATTTAATCTTCTCTCCATTTGTCGGTAATTATATATAATATATTATCATTCCTATTATTATTATTTTTATCGCTTTATATATCGTTAATAAGTATCGGTTACACGTGTATGTATCTATTTTTTTCAGAAAAAAAGATTTTGTATTGTCTCTATTATCTTCCTCGATATTTTCTAAATAGGATCCCAATAACCAAAAAATTTAATAATTTCTATCGTTTCGCCAAGATTTTCAAGCTTCTCAAAATCAAAATAACAACTACCAAAATAATTATAAAACCGAAACGTTTAATAATTTCTATCATTTTCGCCAAGATTTGGAGGCTCTTCAAAATTGAATAAGTAACTACCAAATTAACTATAAAATCGAAACATTTGATAATTTTTAATATTTTTGCCAAAATCCAGGCTTCCCAAAATCGAATAAACAATTACCAAAATAATTACGAACAGAATTTTATCTGTAACAGGAAAAAATCATCACTGACTAATCGATTGTTCCACGTTTTAATCAAATAGCAGCAATTAGAGTTATAAATCTGGCATGAAAGGACTATAACGATCCAGGAAATAACAATAGTTACAAATAGATCCCTCGATTTCAATGAAGTACAAAAGTTGGGTAATAATTCGAGAATGATGTACGGGTATACATCTTCGATATCAGGGTTCATGAACAAACATGAAGGTGCATGGAGGTGAGCCAACTCCTTCATCGCGTTATTCATCGAGCTCAAATTTTTCACCAAGATTTTTTACCAAGCTGACAGAAGCAGCGTCGGATTTCTGAAATCATCGAGCAACTAAAATTAAGATGAACAGACACTCGGGTTCTTCCGAAATTTGTACCTCACCAGTTAAGTACGTTCAACGACTACATTCGTCATGAAGAAATGGCAGAATTTTGTGTCACAACGACTATATCCGTCATGCGTAAAATTATGTTACAATTTGATATTTAAATTGTAGTTTTGGCGAAAATTATATATTCTATATAGTTATTTCTTTATTACTATTTATTCTATATAGTATAAAACTATATAGAAGTACTAAGTGTATCCGTATACACAGTAATATATCCATTGGATTAAGCTATTCACCCATAAGCAAAGTTCTATATCAATTCTATAATGATCAAAGGATAAATGAATTATAGCTGGAGACATTAACAATTGACAATACAGTACTGAGTATAGCCATCAACACAATACTACAGCCCTTGTGTTAAAAGGAAATGAAACAAACAAATAAAAAGAATAAACAATTTGAGATGGATTCATACAGCCATAACTTCCTGCGAGTTATAAAGCATGACAGCTCTAAGCGAAATCCTTGCTACTGAAAAATCGCAATTAACCTAACAGATCATTTCCTTTTTCAACAGCCGGTGACCTCCCACGAATTTACGTTATGTTTTCATTCAATGTGTCGAGGATTGTCCCTTCTTCGACGAAAAGTTTTTCGAATCTTGTCCGGCTAACCCGATCGAAAGTCCGACAGATACCCGGCGAAACTGTCGGCCAAGTTAAATGAATAGTCGGCTTTCAATTAACGCGATAAATCGTACTTTCCGAGGAAACTTCCGCTACTTCTTACTGCTCGTTTACCGTCGATGACGTATCTTCCGGATAAGTCACATGGATCTGCGACTTCTCGGAATTCTGAACTCACTCGACGAGGCTTTCCTGCAACCTTCGATTGCTGGCAGATATCGAGCAGACCTATGGTACTTGCGATGATTAATTCTTGCCGAGAGTTGCCTCCAGACCTCTTCCGCCTCTCCTTTCGTCAACTCATCGTTTTTGCTTAAACGATCCTCCGGAGTTTCATAAAACTCCATTTCTTCCGTCGCTGGAAATTTATCAGAGATTTTAACGGAATTGGGACGATGCGATAAGATGAGGTTTGGTCAGCGAGAATTCGACCTGTTGGACAGAGGCAGTGCGAGTAGTTCCAAGATCGTAATACTCGGTGGATACATCGGAGAAAAATTTCTCTGATAAGGAAGGCATTTTGTATCTCGTTTAATACTTTCGAATGTGGTATTTAAAATATAGAATTCTCCCGTGGAAAGGGTACACGCTGAGACATATCAGTCGTGATGCATCATGTTCTCTTCGCCGGAAATTAAAGGCAGCTCCGGTGAAATAGACACTAATAACTCGGAAACTTGCGCGTTAAACTCATTAAGGATCACATAGGGTGTCGAACGTTGTATTGCTCTGACGAAAGTTGCAAATCGCTACAGACCGATCACACGCATAACCCGTCACCTGACGTGATTAAATTTACCATAAAATTTGGCGGGGATCACAAAACGGACGGGAAATGATCTTTGGACGATGAATCTCACTCTTCTAGCATCTTATTAGAATTTAGGCACCCTATTTAGAATATTAACTCTTTGACAGCCATACCGAAATCACATGTTTCGCTCAGGACGCCATGAGAGTGCATCGCTAGATGCAAGATTTGTTCTAATATGGCACTTTCTATTTCAAAGTATCTTCTAATTAGTGGTAACATTCAGAATGCACTAACTGTCAATTTTCATTCAATTTTTATAATTTGTACTATCGGTTATTGCGATAACGTAGCTCGCTAATTCTACAAAGGATAAAAGAGGTAGAGAGAGAAAGTAGAAGTGGAATGAAGACGGAGATCATGACACTGATTTGTTATCAATCAATTACATTAAATTACATACTAGTGACTACTCGTCGAAATCTTCCTAATCGTGAAAACAGAAATCAGTAACTTCCTGTCATAATCCTCTCTTAAACGTTGTCAATTTTCATCCAATTTTTACATTTGTAAGTAGTTCAAGCGTTTCGGTCACCAATGACCATCATAGCGTCTCAGGAGGAACCGTGACCTGTTATATATGACAAACGTGACAGTCAAAGTGTCAACGCTTTGAGTTCCACAGGTCTTTCCCTGTCAAAAAGTGCCAAGGAGTGTCATTGTGCTGTTTTCTGCCATACGTGACAAGTTGTAATTCTTTTAACTCAGTGTTGTTTTGACATCCTTCTGAGCATAAGTAGTCCATCCAATGTTTATAAGAATAAAAAGGTGTACACCTACAAAGTGTAATATTACTCCAATTTTATTTTAATTTACCTAAACCGGAATGGTAACCTTAAAGTCGCGCATTGACAGAAACCAGGCGTGTCGCGATTGTAGGCTTGACAGCCTAAAGCCCTGACACTTCTCCAGCGAAACGGAAGCATAAAATCCCCGTTTGACACTCAAACGGTTAAAATATTTTTTTAATTGAAAGCATCTGGATAATTAAATACGCGAATCTTCGTTTAAATGATCCTTTTCGCACGAAACGAAGTCTCCTTTGCAAACTTTCGCCATTATAACTTCATTGAAATTTCCTTCTTCACATATATGAACTTAAAACGTTTCCAGTCTATTTTCAACAACTCCTCTTGCCATTTTACTTTCGGAAAATTGCGCGAGCATGCAGGAATTGTCGCGGTAAGTTCTGCAAAGGAATTTACCATACCCGTTCCACGTGAAACCTCAGTTCGATTTGCGGAGTGCGAATGCACCGCGCGGTTTTCGATACAACCAGGGACCCATGTAACTATGGTTTGTACTTTTGCAGAGAACCTTTGACGACGGAGAAACTTTCATTGCTTTCCAAGGAACTAACGTACGTTCGCAAAAGTTGCCTCGAAGAGAAACCCGTGAAGCTTGCTTCTCGCGGTACATTCGGAGAGTATCAGCGCTGGTTTATAAACTCTGCTGTTAAAACTCATTTAGCCAGGGAATCTGGCGCTGGCCTAATAATGCGATCAAAATTAGGTAGAATAGTGTCTCGGTAGTAGACGCAGAGTTCCAAATAGCCGAGAAATTTGAAAAGCCAAAATTCAAAAACGACTCACTTTCTCGTTTCTAGCTCCTTTCGTGAGAAAATTTGATCACATCGTGACAACGCTTAAACTAATATACAACAAATTAGCCGTTCAAAGAAAGGAGGCAGGTGCAATTTTCCATATGAGATTTCGTTATATTTCTAACTTACGTGGATCAACGATGTAAATAGTATGCAGAGATGAGAAGTCGGCTATCTACGTACTTGCAAACTGAAAGGCAAAGTAGTAAGATTTGCATATCCACGAGAGTTAAGGGAATATATAGAGGGCATATATATAGTACGTGGATATACATAAGTTACAGTTAAAATCGGAAATCGGTGAAAACTAATTTTAACTAAGGCCCCTCGTCAATATTAGTTTGCACTAGTTAATTCCGGAACAAGTAACGAAATTAATTTTGACTAATTTCGGGTTTTAACTGTAACACGTATGTTACCAGGTTAGACGAATGCGTATATTTTGCAAAATTGATGGTATCGTTGGTACACAATTCGGAAGAAAAGATGGCAAATTACGTTTTTAACACTTTGACTGTCAGATTGGTCATTGGTGAAAATTGACAATTAATGCAGTTTGAATGTAATCGCTAATTAGAAGATACTTTGAAATACAAAGTACCCCATTGAACGATTAAAAATTTTTATTGGAGCATCGATCAAAAAAATATTAGAACAAATCTTGCATCTAGCGGTACACTATTTTTCTCGTGGTGTCCTGAGCGAACATGTGATTTCTGCGTGACAGTCAAAGGGTTAATAAATTTTTGATAAATTTTATTATAATTATTGATACATTTTTGTCCGCGTTAGAATGGTTGTTTAAATCGCAGTGATTAATATCGATTTGACCGACGTTCGCTTTGACCGCAGTTGGCTGATTAATCTATTAGCCGAGCAATGAAAAGACAAATGACAGGTAATAGCGATGGACTAATATTTCCACGAACTAGTAGACAATCGGTGTTCGATAAACGTCTTTATACAGGCGATCGAGGCAAACAGAGTGGTTAGTAAAGGGGAAATGGTTTCTAGATTGCTCTGAATTCCTGGATTTGCCGTTATCACCGGTGTCCGAGTCACGTAACGGAACGTAAAGACGACTTTGAGCATTGTAACGATAGCTTTCGCAGCGTGTAACGCAATTGGCTTGCCTCCTGTTGGTACACACGTTTTGGCAGGATGAACCAAGGACGAACGGATAGAGTGGCCGACGTAGCAATAGCTTTGATCCAATGTTTGCTACAATGCGTGTACGTAAACGTGCCAAATCTAGTTGTTCGATCGCTCATTCGATCGGTTTGACAACGCAGTCTGATATACGGATTCGGAGGGTCGCTGTACCAGAATCATTAGAACCACTGTGATTTTATTGCTAATCCTTCGCCTGGCAGTCGATGAAGTTAGATAACAAGCTATTGTCTTCCTGCAAATTCCAGCATTCCACGAGGATACTCGCAGATTGGACATATTGCGCGTATACACACCCTGTAGACGTCCGCTTTATTCGAAATACCTGATCCAAGCTCGTATTTCAAAATTGTTTAGAAAGTTACCATCGAATGATGCTTCTCGTACAATTCTTCGGACAAGTAATTTAAATTTGAATAAAATTTTGCGAAATTTCGAATTTCCAAATTTTCAGATTCAAAAAAGGTTTCCAAGCTAAAAGCGATCTGTTATTTTCCTCGATTCGATTTGACGACTACTTTCTACCAAAGTTCTCTGAATTTCATACTCATCTTAGTACGTGCATCCAATGACATCAACTCGCGGACCAATTTATTCGTCCAATTTACATCTTTCATTTCACAAGGTACCTGGATACCATGCTTCCCTCGAAATTGATTTTCTCGACAGCCATGGAAGCCATCGCGAAACGTATTTCTGTAAAATCCAAACATCCATCTTCGAGTCTATATTATTACTATTATTATTACTATATTATTACTACTATAAAAGTAACAACGATCCAAGTTTCTTTGAATTTCTCTCGTTTGATTATTGGTGTTATTTTTTGACTATTCTTCGTCTTATTCTTCGAAGAAGGCAGTAATCGTAACCATACTTTTAAAAATCCATGCTAGCTTCTAGCAAACCATGAATGCGGAAATAAACATGCTACTGAATGAAGTCGAAACTACTTTCGCGAATCGATCTGGCTCTCTCACGATTCGAAACCACCCTCGCCTTTTCCGTTGTCGCGGACCAATAGACATTCCGACGTGCTCGGGGCCACAAAAGTTTCGTTACGCGACTGGCGCGGTTACTTCGTCTGGAAAAATGCAACACGTCTTTTAACCCTTTGTGAATGCACCAGCCGGTTTCAACTCGCACTTTATTTTGCGCTTTGCCACGTCACGGCTCATATCTGATTCACTCTATCAATCTCACAAAGCCCTTCATTGGCACTCCATCCAAGGTTTCCTTTTTATTTCCATCCCTCTCGTGCTTGCCTTTCGCCAATCTATGATTATCCCTTTTGCCGCGTTAAGCCTGGCATGTTCTTTTGGCCCGTCGTTTTCTTTGACATCTCCACCCCGACCATCGCTGGAACTTTCGTTTAACCTGCTTCCAGTCACGATCGGCTTGTTAATGACACGTCGGGGTACGAACAGATTAATTTGAAAGAAAAAAATTGACATTCGTAGTTAAAACGAACTCTAGAGTTTCTGTTTATCGTTATTACATTTCGTTTCAGTATTTCCATGCTTTTTAACAGTTTCACGTCGATTTATCAAATTTGTATCCTATTTTTAGGATATTTTAATAACATGTAAATTTATTCTGTTTCGAATATGCTTTCCGGAGTTGTAGTTTTGATAAAATTAAGAATTACGATATTTATAGTAATTACGTATAAATTTCAAAACTATTTGAAGCAGAAAATATAGAAGAATTTGAAAATAGCTATAAAAGAATATTAAATAATAATAATAAAAATAGGATATTTTAAAAATATTGTTTGTTCTTCTTCAGATGATTTGCATCGGTTTCATCCCATGTGTATATGGGAAATAATCATGAAGACATGTACCTCGGGTACCTCAGGTACTATACAACATTCAGAGTAATTACGCTTTCGCTCCAGTCTAATTTCCACGCGTTGGAAATTGTTTTATTTGCAAGCACGTCAGTTTCTTTTTAAATCCTCTCTACAACCACGAGAAGCATGCTTCAAGTTACCAACCCATAGGAACAATGTGGATAGAATTTCACAAGAGCCAAGTGAAGAGGACTGACGAAAGCACCAAGGTACGATATTCACGTCGGTCACGTACTATGGTGATACTACACTATGGTGGACGTGTACTTTGTTACTGATTTCTAAACATTCCACGGTATTGTGTAAAAATGTCAGTACTCACGCTCTGGAATGAGTAATTCGAGATATTTCGGGGAAAAAGGAGGGTTCCAGAGTTAATAAGTGATTCGAAGTTCAAGTTCGAGACTTTTGAAATTTTCGAGACATCGAACAGGGTTCAGTCATAGTAAATTGCTTGCAAGCCATGGGGACGAAGTAAATTAAAATTCAACGTTAACAATTTATTTACAATTTACAATTTATAGAATATTGTGGGAAAAGAGGAAATAAGAAACGGAGCTTTTTGAAAAATGCGATTATTATACCTATATACCTATTATACCTGTTTACCTTCGTGATACTACTATCAATTATGTACAGTACGCATAATTAACAGGTTGACTGCCATGGTGGTCACCAGTGTCCGATGATACCAATTTTTTAAATTTACATTTGTTTTATTCTGATATTTCATTTTTGGAAAATTTGAACAACGTAAACGAATAAAGAATTTTGAACAGAAAACTCTAATAATTTGCACCATCTTTGTCTTCTTTGCCATATTGTTTAAAAATTCTTCATTATATTCTAAGAATAATGGAAATTTCATCGTGGCCCCCAGGAGCGTATCACGTAAAAAATGCATGGCATTCAAAGTGTTAACTAGAAATTAGATATCGGTAATTATATCGTAAATTCATCGATCAAAAATAATGGGACTGCCTTCGCGAAGGATCCGTGATCTACGTTGAAAAATAAAATCCGCATACTCGGTAAACGTACTTTCCCGATAAATAAAACGACAGAGCTGCAGCCACGTTGAGAGAATATATCTGTATCCATAATTAGAGATTACAGGATACACGGTGACCGTAATTATCCCGAACAGGCAAACATCTCACCTGGGGTTTCTCCACAACGAAGCATAAAAATGAAAGGGGGGAAAAAAGCAGCCAATAACAGCGTTTCTCTGACCATTCGTATCAGCTTTTATCCCCTCGCGCACGTTTATTTGCATACCTTATTTTCTTGAAGTTTTATCCGCTGGATGTCACTTTGTGTCCGGTTTCATTGCGCCTGAAATTTTCATTTCCATCGAAACGCGGCACAAGGGGAGAGAAAAATTGATTAATCAAAAGAATGCCTTTTTCTCGGAAACAAACAAATACGATTATACAATTCGCAAAAAATACTTAATATTGTTTTTAATCATCATCGAAACTGGAACTGGAAATGAAAACATGGAAGCCTTTTAAAATGAGACGAACTTTGACGATAGCATCGCTAATTACGACAATAAATATGTGACGATACGTTCGACTCTGTGTCTATCCAAAATTCTCATCATTAACGTGCAAAAGAGAAGGAAGCATCATAGCAACGAGATTTTCTGTGCGAGTGAATCTAATCTACCAGTATCACGGATTAGGATTAGTCGAAACCTTTTTCCCTTTTGTGAATCACCGATACCGATAGAATGTTTATACGATCGATGTTCCATAAACTTCGCGTTCCATATAGAGTAATACTACTGTAGTATCGCGGGCTGTGAAGGAATCTAGCAAAGGAAATAGTATTAACCCTTTCACTCCTGAGTTATAAAGAGAGTAGCAAAGGCCCTGTCCAGAATTAATTTAACAAATTTTATTTTTGTTTAAATCTAATAAAAACTTAATCAAAATATAATATCACGCGTTATAAGCATACCCGAGGTGATAAAGATGAATACGAAAGTTCAGAAGTCGCTAAATATTTTATTTGCAAACCCAGGCAGCAAACGAAAAATCCCGGGCCAAAGGAGCTCGCGCCACGTGCACACAGACGTAAAATACATAGTCTCGCAATTTTTTGACAGAGGGCAAAATAATGCAGGGATTGTATTGAAAAAAATTTCTCTCTTATCCTAGGAGATGGCAGGACACGTCGGAACAGTTGGATCGCGTTCAGAAAGAATTTTCTAAGCTCTAACAGCTTTGAAATCCATGGACGTTGTATCACGTCCGCAGTCCGGCAGTCATGTTATAACGTGACACCATACAACGTCTGCAAGGGTGAAAGGGTTAAGAGCGATATCGGGTTCGGCTCGGACGTTCGAGGTGACGTTTGGGGTGCGTGCTGATGGACAAGTGACCGCGGGCAAGGATTATATGGATGAGATATTTATGACCGGGTCGAGTGCAAGCAATGAACGAAAGTCTAGGAATGCGTCCGAGTGTTTGAAGAACCTGGTCCACCGAGGGCGAGGTCATGTGGGATTTGAGTAATCAACGAAGGGAGCTTGCGTATGAAAAGAGTGTTAGACTTTGACATGTTGACGACCGATCACGGAAATCTCCATGTTTAGTCACCCGAATGATGATAACTTGTCACAGAGATTTACGTTTTACTGCACATTCTTCCACAAAGAAATTCGTACAAATATTATTTTGTTCTAATATAAGAAGAATACTATCCCCCAACGTTCAATGAAGGATATAAATTTAGCTTTCTAATAACAGACAATGCCATAGATCGTTTTACTCAAAGTTAAGAGCTATAATTTAATTATATGCCCGGTCCTACGTGAAAGAATGGAGATCAAACACCCGGTCGTCAACGTGTTAAATAAGGGTGCAAGGACGCGGGCGAGTCAGAATGCGTGCAGTCGAATCATAGTGAACAGAGAATCGTATGTTTGAGAGCTAGAATCCAAGAATTGAGGGAAAGATAACGTAATATTTTAGTTTAAATAAATTTGTTTGTTATTAAAAAGGGGACGATGTTTATGAAACTTGCTGATCTCTGTCTGCATAGAATTATCTAGCATTAATCCTACCTTATAAAGAATAAGGAAAGTATCTATCTCGGAAAATGTCCACTTTGCACAGACCTTTTCAATTACTGTTTCATTCGATTACCGCCTCGTCTCGAATAAATTCGCTCCAACTGTACCGGTGTAATTGCAGTTAAGTCATATTGCAAGGCTAACGATCCATAATGAGTTATTTCGTTAATGAACAGCGATTAGTGTTAAGCCGGCGACTGTAACTGCATCGCCAATTGATCAGGTCGATAATGAATTTCCATCGCTGCAGGGTGATTAAAAATCACCCTCATACATTTAGGTCACGGCTGAAATAACTAAATTCCGATCGATTCATTGATTTTCTATTTTTCCCTGCAACGGAACTATCAGGTGACGCGAGTGGAGGTTGACGAGTGTTCGGCTTAATCGAGGTGAAACGAAGGTATCGGTGGATCGGTTTTGTAAATAAATCATTGCTCATTTCACGCAACGTCGAAACGGATCGGTTTGGCTGCTTTCCAGCGGTGGTCGACATCGACGACGTTGATCTTCACCGTGTGTATAAATTAGAGAGGAAAAGCTAATCAAATGTCTAAATGTCGACTCTCCGATAATCAGGATAAGCGGTACATACGGTATTTGTTATTCCATTACCGGGTAAATTGGATTTTATATGGACCTTCTGGGATGCGAATTTCGAAGATGCAAAAATTCGAGGAATATTCGTATGACTGGGGTACAAATTTCTCTCTACATGGAGCATAATTATTATTATTAATGTTAACAATACTTATCCTAGCCTAGATCTACTCAACCAATCTCTTCACTCTATAAAACTGCTACTACATCGCATTTCTCTGTAAAGAATTTTTTTTTTCTTATATATATACACATCTCGTCTGTTTGTATATTTGTATATTTTTATTTTTATTTTTCTTTGTTACCATTAATTTTATACCTCGCTGTAATAATTTTCTTGTAATTTTTCTAATGGGCTAACCCCGTATGAATAAATAAATAAATAAATAAATAATTAACGAAAACAGCGGGATGGAGTCGAGCTGAGGTTTCTTCAATTTTTCTCACTTTTACCGTGAAAGTACAACAATAATTTAAAAACTGTTACATCGAATTGAACGTCATATCGTATTTATGTGGAGCGCTGCGAGGTAATTTGTATATATTAATTTAATAATTAATTCGAAATTGAATAATCAGCTCGAATATACATGACTTTACTTAACACTGCTCTTATTGAAATTAATGAAATTTCCACACCGATTCCAAGTGGATATATTTCAGCTACATAGGTAACAACTTGATAACAACCATACAACTGCTGCGTAATTCGATTTCCGAACACGTATTAATTTTGTTAATACTTATTAGAACGTGAAAACACTCAGCCGCTCGTTATTGATCGGTAGTTCGGTTCTGCAACCAAAGAATACATATACAAACATGTTTGAATAACGGAATTTGCGAATAATTGAAAATTGGTATAGGGGTGTGGATAATCGAGACACTACTGAAACATACGAGTCTGTGATTTTCGTTGTATCTACACGTTAAATTTGTCTCTCGTAATATACGTGATTATTAGTTGAAATTACAGTTGCACAGCATGTTGTCATTGTAGCAAGATTGACAAATAACCGATAAGCCCGAACAAACAAAACTGAACGTACCACGCAAAAGGAATTGTTTGTTAACAATTTTAACAGAAATTTTCACGTGAAACAGCAGCAACGCGTGTGTATGTCATGAGTAATGAGAAGCGTGGATCGGAGACAAGATTAGGACGATATCTGAGCAATTTAATCCCGAGGACCACAATTTCCCGTTTAAGCTTGCCACTTCTCATCGGATAAAGTTCATGTAATTAACGAGTAAACGCGGTTAAGAGATTCTCAAACGCACGGATTGGCCACTTTCGGATTGCTCGTTTTAAGGAGAAGAACGAAAAGAATTCCTTTTTAGATGTTCCTCAAATTATATCTGTTGCAAATGAAATACCATCGAGATATTAAATACTGTGAGTGTTGGTTTTATATGTGTGAATGCGAATGAGGTTGAATAAATGAAACTCATTCACGATGATATAAATATAAACTGTGCGAGTACAGTCTAGTATGAATGATGTTTGAAAATATGTTTAGAATAATATACCAGAATAAAACAGTCATGTGAGAATCGTCAAAGAGGAAACATGGGTATGTAACGGTTAATAAGAGTGAGAGAGAGAGAAGAATTTTGTAGATTCTGTTCGTATAGATTTTTGACTAAAATTTACAATTGTATAAATAAGCTAAATGAAACTTATAGATTCATAATCTATCGATATATTTAATAATATTATATACGAAGGTATTTAAACTATTGAATTTTATATTGGAAATGGATAATGCATTGTATAGATGGCTGTATACAGTTGTATTGCTCACTACTAATAGCATATTAATAATTGATTTGTCAATCAATTTTTCTATTTAAAATAGTTTATTGCGAGTTACTTTCATTATTTAAATATTTTTATCTAAATACTAATGTGATAATTGTTAAAAAACAGAACATATTGATGTCCATTTATATAATATATATAACTACATAATATGCAATAACTATGAGAACGTTAATATTATTCAACTTGTTCCCACTATGATTTAAATAACACAATTGTATTCGTGTTATTGAAGTTGAAAGCAAATGACGTATTTATTTATTAATCGCATGGTATACCATTATAAATTCAGATCAAAAACGTGCATTACCATTTGCTAGCATATGTGTATCGTAATATTCTATATCGCATAAACTTAATATTACGAAAGACGAAGATAAAATATTCCGTTTCTGTGTAAACCAGGATAGAAAACAATGCAGTTTGAAAAATGATAAAAATGAAGTTATCATCGTGCTAATAAGAAATTTCCACTGGAACATCGCTAAAGGGAAACAATCGCCATCTACTGGTAAAGAAAAAAAGAATTCCTTTTATCTGCTCTGAATCACTCAATGTTTCCATCCCAATTGCCACGAAAACAACGCACAACAATGGAATAAAATATCCCGTTGCATCCGCAAAAGAAACCACCAATAAAGTCTCGCTCCCAACGGACGAAAAACACACAATCGTGCGAGATACATTTAGGCCAGTACATCGGGGTCAGAAACAGGAGAAAAACAGTCTCCAGCGATTCAATCGGTCGTTCTCGAATGGCTGAGATCGGCTGCGGAGCGATCGATGATTTAGCTTTAGATAAAGCTGACCACCCAATGGATTTCCGAATGTTCCAGCCCGGAAACCTCGCCGAGACATCTCAAGAGGAAAACGTGACAATCGTAGCCTCATGTTTTTTGGCATTTTGTCAGACATTCTTGGGGGTCTTGTACGAGGTCGGTGAACCGACCCAAGAATTTCCTTCTATGAAGATGAACCGGTTCCTCAGGTGCTCGCCGACAGATATCGAGATTCTACCTAGCTTTGTCCTTTTCAGCGATTTTCCCTCTATCGATCCATGTCTCCTCCTATCTACAGGAACTCCTAACCTATTTACAGGATTTTAATGAAATATTTTGATCTTAATCGTATATTTCCTTAAATATTTCACCGGCTTCCACGTCATACGTGTATTACGTTAATCCGTCATCTGAAAAGTAATACCCTGTGGAAGCCGGAATAAAAATGGAGGAGGAAGCTGTAGAGGTTTTACCATGGAACGAAAAAGTAAAAACTTGCGAAAAGATAAGATAAACAGCCCTTGCTTGGCCGAATTGCAGAGGTAAACACAGAATGGCGTCGAGGGTAATTAACTTCGTCTTTGGAGCAAACTGGTAGCGAACCGAGAAAGTAGCACGAGCTTTGGTATTACGTAATAGAAAAGCCCGTACAAAATACAAGGTACATTAGGTGTGTTGCAAGTTGTGATGCTGTTGAATAAGTGTAATTGATTATACGCGACGGAAAATAAAGCAAACTCGTGGAATAATGTATTTCCTGTACAGAGTTTCACGAATATTTGTGTTTCATAGTTAAGCATATATGTATAACAACAGCATGTGTGCACTTTTAAAGGAACTTAACGAATTGGAAATTTGTAGAAACCTATCACAGCAATCCAAGTTCCTTTATAATCGATATTATTCGTATTGATAATACTTATATAGAAAAATCTAATACGCCAAGATGTTATTGTGTACTTACTATTATTTTCTTAACCTAGATACTAAGAATTAATACACGAAATAACACCTATTCCAGAAACATTTCTACGTCGCGTTAATTGCTTAGATTGCCACTATCGCGGGGTTATTAAATGGTACATATCCGGTATCACCGATTCCACTTATGGTTTCTCGTATCAATTAGTAGTATCAATCACGCGTAAGCAGATAGATACGACTGTAGGCGGTTCATCACTTTCTATAACTCGCATTTAACCATCCATCAATGGCTTCGTCGCTAATTACACTGTTACATCGATACGATATCACACGATCACTGTACAACACTTCATTCCAAACATGAACCGATTAGCAAAATTGTTTTATCTTTCCCAGCATTCGAAAAAATCAAATTTTCGTAAAAATCGCTGATTTTTTATAAAAACGAGGTACTAAATGAAAATTGCATATTTTGAAATGTTCCCATTGGTCGTAGAAAACGAAGAAAAGCCCTCTGAATGTATCACTCGCTTAATTCTGCTCGTTTTGTGTTTAACACGTTGATTGCCATGGTGATCATCAGAGATCGGTATTTGTCTTCTCAGTGGAGTCATGGTGGTCACCAGAATCCGGCGATACTAATTTCTTTAATTTATATTTGCCTTATTCTAATCATTTTTTGGAAATTTGAAGAACGTAAATAAATAGAGAACTTTGAATAGAAGACATTAATAACTTGCACCATTTTCTTTTTAATATTTAATAATTCATCATTATCTCGTAAGAATAATGGAAATTTTATCATGGCCCCCTGAGCCTACCAGAGACACGGAACTCCGTACGAATTACCCAATGGACATTGCAAAATTGAAACAGATTAAAATTTGTTAATGTTATCCACTCGTTGAAGGACCCCTTTACACTCCACTCTACATTCTACACGTTCAATGCTAGACTTGGTACTGGTATCATTAATAGAAATACCGACGGAGTATTCACGTCGACGACACTTCTCATTTTCGAATTCGGCAGACATCGAATTCGTCGAACCAGTAGTTGCTATTTCGCAACTTATTTATTCACATAACGCTGTATTTCTGTTGCATTAAATTATACAACCAGTTTCTCTAAACTGCATTTGCTGCAGGTGTTCATTTTCGAATTCGAACGTGATCATAGACAGCTGCTTTAAGTCACGTGGGATGGATTAATTACTCGCAGATCAAATCACAAAGTTATGTTAATGATATTCAAATTACATTGAATCTGGATTATTTGTAGTAGGTGTTACTTATTCATAGTGAATTATCGTTGGTTTTGATCTTGTTCAGCGGAATAGAAATAATCTTCAAAATCCTAATTTTTAATTTATATTATTACTAATAGGAGATTAAGATATCCTTCCCAGAAACACCCCCAACGACACCAAATTTTCAGGAAGCACAAGATAGAGTAGATGGATGCTAAATGTGAAATGTTATTTTCGAGAGACGAGTAATTTCCGAAATATTACTGAAAAACTTTTGGTGTTATATATAAGTAGATCTGCCTATACAGGCATGATAAAAACAACCCTTTCCTTGCAATAGTAACCCCGTAGACTAAGTGTCGAATAGCCATTAACGAACACTGTTATCAGAGCTCAGTTTCTATAGGGTGTCCTATCTAAAATCTACTCGAGCAGTGATCCTTGCCAGGTTCAACGTGTCATCATGGCAAGCAAAATTTAATATAAACCCACAAACAATTTTTACAACTACCTCGAAAGTTAAGATCGAGTGGCAATTCTTGTTAAAATAAAAATTGTTCAGAATAAAAGAATAACAAAGTACATTACTTTTTCAAGCTTCTCTGATCTATTATTTATCGATATTAAAATACAGCAATTTTCAGAAGAATCGAAGAAAGAGTTGCCTTAAGGCAAAGTCACAGGACAAACATAGCCAACGTGTTATCCGTTTAATTCCTGGCTTATTTTTATTTATAGAAGTCACAGCACGCATTTCGGTAACTGTTTTGAATTTCGGCTTGCGTGGCCTGCCGCCTAATGGCTTACCTAAATTAATATGATAATTGGCATTATTTCCTGTTGTATTAACGTTGAAAACTAATCCAGAGATCAATAGACGTTAACACGAACCGCCGAGCAGTGAACCAAACAGAAAGCGAAGTACAGCCATTGGGTCGATTATGTCTGTGTATAGGCAAAATTCAATGTGCAGTACCAAATTTGTTATTAATTTCTCGGGAACTGCGAATTTACTGCACATCGAACATCTACCATTGTGACCATTAAACATAAGCTTTTGACGAAGATAAGTCTCGTCTCTAATCTCACTGTCCCAGTAAATGAATTTCGCCAAAACGTAGGGTTCACTTCAAATCACTGACAATCGTTTCATCGACAGATGTTTTATTCGACACTGTTCACGGATGATTTTTACCAGTATTGCATATACATAAGATCTTCAAGTCGTCGGTGAAATCGCGTGTATGAAAACATTGCGGTAAATGGCTGCCAGTGATGTAAAAGTAACCCTATACGTGAGAAAAATTTTACTTTTCATAATTTTTATATTTTCTTTGCAAAGACGATGTCAATACATTATTGACATTCTCCCGGTTAACAAGAGTCCAAATACGATATGAATGGGAATAATTTTAATTGTAATAACTAACTCGACGAAGACTGCCAAGTGATACTAATAATATGATTACTATAATAAAATGATTCCATTCATGCGGTGTTTGGACTCGTTTAATGCATTGATACCATTTTGAGAAAAATAAGATGAAAATTACGAACAGCAACATTTTCTGTACCACGTTTATTTTTTCCAATAGCGACTTTCACTTAAGTCAAATATATCATGCTTCGCAAAACTCGAGATATTAATCGTAAATGCTAAAAGAGGAGTGGAGATGACCTATATTAACCTGGCAAATTCTGATTAAATTTAACGTTACCGTATCTTGGGAATTAAAGCCGACCACCCACTATAAGTAGCAAAAGAAGTTGCTGGAAATTTCCGTTTACAATATATTTGGAAATCTTTGAAATCAGTATGAAACGAGTATATGCATGGATCAATCCACCGACACGGATGAAAACGTACCAAAACGTAGAACCGAAACCCCATTAACCCTCATTCCATTCTAACGCCATCGCAGAAGTAAACGCGTTTCCCGTATTGGCAGAAATGAACTTCTAATTAGCCTGATCATATGGCAGCACAGTGTGACAAAGAAAATGAACGAAACAATCGAAACAAAGTTAGACAATCACAAGAAATAGATGCAACAGCGTAGACTTATCCCATGAAGCATTAACTACAGATTCTTCGTTCATATCTGAATTTTATTTAACTATATTTATACTTCATACATGTATTCGATATTTATGAAGTATAAACGAAAATAATAATGATTTACACGTAAAGTATTACTCTTATATTTGTAGACTTGCAATATATTATTCCGGTATAGGAATTTTACGAGTATCCTACGCCTATGTTAACGTATAACGTTACCGAATACGAAGGTTTCGCTAGTGTCACAGAAGAGTGGGGGTTACGAGCGACCATGTTAGACGAAGAGAGTGGGGACTACTCCCCTTACGCCCCTGACGGATCGGGAACAAAAGTTTGCAATGCATAGTATATACGTATACCACGAGAACGTAATCGAGAGATTAATATCGAGGAATGTATAAATCAAAATAGACCACGAATGTACGAGTAAAGCAAAACTAATTCATCTCTGCTTAATTGTGGAAAGCTATCTCTGATCAGAAATAAAATACAATTACAAGTTCGCTTTGTCTCTCAACTTTTAACTTGTTCAAACTTGGAACGTTCAAAAGCGTATTGAAATTTCGAAACAACAGTTAGCCTTGTGTCCCGGTCATTTAAGTTCTTGGTTCACAGAAAACAGCGCTTTGGGAAAACTTCCTTTTGAAAGTGCAACCCACTCTGTATCCTGCTTATTTTCAAAACAGCCTCGCAATTTCATTCCTCTCTCCCATACTCCTCCCTGCCTTCCTTCTCTTTTCACCCTGCTATTTTATCAAATTTTCTTCGTAACTTTACAGTCTTTTATATGTATTAACACGTTCGCTTTGACAATTCGGCGCAATTCACGTTTCGATATTGTAAATTAATTATAAACCGGTATCGTAAAGTGATACGTACCGAATAGAACGCGATAAAATGTTCAAACAAAAATAATTTTCTCACTGTATTTTTGTATAAATGAAATGAAAAATGTCACGAAACGATCAAATTTATTGAGTATTACGAAAAAATGGGAATTTTATAGCACGCAAATTTAAGAAATTGTTATGTACGAATTGATATTGATAAAATACGATACATAACCTTATTTCTTTTTATGTACATATATGCAAATTATGATAACGTATTCATAAACAAAAATTGAAGACGATAAAAATTCACAAAATTAATATATCATCCCGAGGTATACGTGTTTCACTCATATACGAATAAAATAATTCCTATTTCTCTAATTACGCATATTAAATGATAAAACTATTATATAAATATGCAAACGAAAATGCAAAATTTATGTTAAAACTGAATTTAAGACAGTCATTTTTTATTTCCCACTTGTTACGTGACATATTTAGAGGTTATGTATTAAAGACTACGAATTAAGAAAATTTACTATACATGTACGTATAAATTTGCAATATTTCGCATTGTAGACATTTTCCTTGAAATGGACAACACAAAAGAGTATAATTTCCCAATCGCAATATATATTAGTATATTTACGAATACGTTATCGTAGAACAAAAATCTCGATCGATTGCATTTACTTTAAAAAGTGTTTGTAACAGGACATTACTTACATAAATACAGATGGAGGAGCAGAATGTAACTGTTGAAAGTAAATAACACGTAAAACTGTCTTCTTTTTACACTCAAACACAATCTTCGTGACGAATGTTCATTGTTTCGATACACACGACCGACAGCAAAGATAGCACTGAAGCACGCGTTCCGAAATGCAGCATATGCATACTTCCAACAATGGAAAAATTCACGTCGTTAAGAGTGACATATAACGAAATCACTAAACAAAATACATTTGTGTAGATATAGATCATAAAACTATAAATATCGCGATATGTATTGAGCATTAAAAATGATATACTATATAAATGATAAAATTTATATACAATCACGAAAATCATGTGAAAATATACATGGTTATGTAGCCAATAAAAATTTGCGGACGTATAGATTCTTACGAAGAGAACACACATATAACTGTTTCGATAGAATACTAAATGAAATCACTCCTCAATTTTTAGCTTAATTTTACTTCTCTTGAAACAAATTATCATATAATGCACCAGTAGAATATACACTATGACGTAGTACATGCGAAAATTTTCTGATGCAACTCGACCGTTACAAACTACACTAGTCAATTAATTGTATTAAAGGTAATATTATTCTAACTTTATGTGCACATAGTATATATCCAAAAATTTTTCTCTAATTATGTGTTATTTTAAACAATATTAAACACAAACATAAAATATTTAAGATATTCGTAGTTATTACTAATATTATTCATTTGACTCTGATCTGCATTTATACAATACAAATAAAAACAAAAAATATAAATATGAAATATATAAATATATTCTAAATAATACTTATAAAGATTATATCAATTTTCCGTTCTTTCAAATGTTCACATTTTCTATTGGTAATCGCAATTACTTATGCACGTCAAAAAAGGCGGGCTTTTATTGCTACTTTCGTAACGTTCGGAACGCTCGACGCTCGAAACGTTAGGAACACACGAAACGCTCGAAGCGTCACCAGTATCGGTTAAAAGTTTACGGTGGTGAAGTGCACGGTGTAGTGACGTGCGACGAGAAAAATCTGTCGTCTTCGGAGTAATATACATCTTACATCGAAAAAGTAAAAAGGAGCTGTGTCCTAGTACAACTATCATCTACACGTACTGGCAGAAATGGTAAGTGAAAGACCAAGACGTAAATCGTTTATATACGCAGCGTTTTATACGACGATAAACACTGCCATATTGCAATAATACGCGAAATGACGCAATTACGAAATTTACAGGCTACTAGTTTTATATAATGTTTAGCTTTTTAATGTGAATATATACACAAAAGTGCCAGAATATTACGTGTATTGCGAATACATTTACATTTACAAATTCGTATTTACGTATTACGTAAGACGTGTCCAGCTGATGCTGGCATACACAGCCTTTTGACTTCTGTTAATATGGCTGCCGGTTTGAAACGTATATTTTAGAAATGTCGCGGTTGCATATGTCGAAATTAATTCCTCGTGTCGAACTATTTCGGGAGGGACGAAATCTGTGAAAAAAATATGTTTTTTCCTTAAATATTAGCGTTTTTGATTAATTAATTTTAAATAAAGAATTTAAATATTAATTTTTTTGTTTTCCTCTTTTCGTTTTAATTACATATATAATACGTCCTATATTTTTTATTTCATATAGAAAGTGATCAAATAATGGAAGATATTTCAAAGCTAGATTTATTATTTCAAATATAATTAAAACGAAATGAGGAAAACAAAAAAAATTGATATTTAAGATATTTATTCAAAATTAATGAAAAATATTAATAACTTATTTTTAAAAAATATTATTTAGAGATTAAAAAATTTTTATCCAATGGAAAGTCATGTCGCCAGCAATAAAATGAGCAAGATTACGCGGAAAAAATATTTTCTACTTGAAATCGTGTACATTTTAAAAATAATTTTAATATTTGTTCATACCTCAGTATATTCGCATACTAACATCTAGTCGTTGAGATTTTCCTTATCTTTAACTTACATACCTGCCGTAATTTCTGTCTTCCACGCGTTCAAGTGATCCTCTGCTTAAGAACTAGTGGATTTCTTTCAATTTCCAATCCATGGACTAAGAGTTCTCTCCGTAACGCGATATTTCACCAATTCCGCGAAGGCAAAAAGCCGAAAGTCCGAATCTCGGCGAAAAATCTTTGTTCTTTCGCCGTGCGATCGATAAACCTCTTAAACGTATTTTTCTCGTGTCACGATATTTCTTCCATTTCATAAAAACAATCCGAAAAGCTTGCGGCAGACCCAGGTGTAGGATTGGGACCAGACAAAGGGGGAAATATCTGGAATTCGTTGTTTTTTCGCCGATCGATCTCTACCAAATGCATTTTCCACGCCCAGGAAAATGACAGTGGACAAGAGAGCGCGTGTGTGCATTGGGAACAGCGTATAACTTCTCGCTATCTAGCGGCCGGTGACACAGACGCGCCGGCACCAAGTTTTCCGGCCCGGGATATCGATTAAATATAGACCGAATTCGCGGCAGGATGCTCGCCTTCGCGCAGACAATAATTTTAACACTATCTCGCTGGATGCTCGTGTTAACCCTCGCACGGCGATGGCCGAGTCTGCGGTGACCCGTTTGAAGACCAAGAGCGTGTACATGTGACTCACACTGAGCGCCTAAGAAAAACAAATTTGAATCCACGGTTAACGCTGAAGCATTTCCCACGCGAGTCAGTGTGCAATACACAGTCATAGTTCTTTAATGCACTCTTTCAGTATTTTATAAATATTACATTATATATTATCAGTCCTTTTATTGTATTATTGTATTACATTATATAATTAGTAATATTCTGTAGAGCAAATAGTCAGTACACTTTATGACTTTAACTTTAGCCAAGCTATTCTTTAGGAGATATTTTCCAGAGTTTTTTCTATTTATGGTATAGTAAATTTTGTCAAGAGTATAGTAATTAATTGAGGATTTTTATTATAAATAGGGGAAATAAATAATTTTTTATTTCCTAGCACATTTTATTATGACAATATTAGCAATAATTAAGAAATAAATAAGTCAGTGGGAATGAAATAAAGCTGTTATATGTATTATGCGTTTGAAAAAACATGGTGCAGCGTGTTTACATCCTCACGGCTGACTGACTCCGCTGAGATGCTCTCGATCACAGGCAATGGCTGCCATTGACCGAAGACGACCAAGGACGATCATTGGCAGACCGTAGCGAGGCCGAGTGAGATAGGATATGGTAGTAAGGGCATAGTCTTTGAAGCTATTAAGAAAGAGAAAACCAACGCCGATGCTGCCATATCCTATCTCTCTTGGTCTTGCTACTGCCTGCTGACGATCTTCGTCACCCTTCGGTCAGTAACGGTCACTGCCTGTGATCCAGGGAGTCTTAGCAGAGCCAGTCATCCGTGAGGACGTAAACACGCCGTGCCATTTCTTTTCGAACGTATAATATGCGTCGCAGCAAACGTTAAACGCGTATATACGGATGCTAGTGTGGGTCAGGCGATACCCTGCCAACCGCCGCCTATGGTACGCCATAGGGTTAAATAGAGCATCGTTCAAATTCGAATACCGAATACCGAGTTATCAGCAACAATAAGAAATTTAATTTTTTCGCCTACAATATCGTGTGGATTAGGTATTCGCAAGACTATCGAGCCAAACTTGACTTTCACGAGTGAAAGACGTGGTCAGTAGTCAGGGCCCAACGTAAACAGCACGGGTCAGGCTCGTGGTTCATTTTTACCTGTGTTTTTGTCTCAGTTACGCGTTATTCTTGAAACGGTTCGACGGATGACCGACTCTGTTGTAAATTATGGCAATCCCATGGAGACTTAAATCGTCAACAGGTTAAGAAACCACTCCATAAATTGTTCGTAAGTCGATTAGCATGCGATTCGAGAATCGACGTTTTTCACCCAGAAGGAAAATAATTTTCCCTTCACAGCGCTATAACGATGCGGATTAATCAAAATTTGTTAATCAACTTATCTTTCAGTTCGGTTAAATACACGTATATCGATCGTTCGTATGTTCTACTCGATCGATAGCTATTTATACAAATTATCTTTATCTATGTGTGTATTCATCAGTTTATCGTTTAGTCCATTAACTCTGAATTTCTCTGGGAAAATACTCGATCAAATACGATATTCGAATTAGGAAATACAATTAAACGGTAGAACGAAGATTCGTTATAAAATAGTTTTCGTATCGTTCATTGGATGTTAATACAATGGAGTGAATCGATTTCATCGAAGTGGATCTTTTTTCGCGATAATCTTCCCACTAATTAATTCTTTGTACGAAAATCCGACTATATAACGATTCGAATATTTTCAATGGCTTTTTTACCCTTTGGCTTACAACCACGTGTGAGACTCGTGGTCATGTTTTCGAGCCAAAACCGATTACCACGAGCCTGGCCCGTGGTACATCGAGGGCTCGGCAGTTCTGTTTACGTTTTGGGACCACGCTGTTGAATTTTAAACTGTAGGGCAAGGGATTAATTAATTCCATCCAATACCATGGCACGGTTTACGTCGAACGGTTGTCGCAGATTTTGTTCCGAAACGCTTCACAAAAGAATAGTAAAACCATTCGCCAAAATTGATAAACGATAAAGCCTCTTTCGATCACATTTTCCATCTAATGAAAGCCGGATTCCTATTCAACTACATCCGTTTACAAAATTCATCTCGCACTGAATATCACGAATCAACCCTATGGTATTCGAATTTCCTTTATTCTTCAAAAGCATTTATGCTGCCTGGATGGTTGTGTGAATCTGCGGAAACGAATCAGATCACTGTTTGTCCACGGACTGAAAAAATAGGAGAAAGTCTTTCTGGTATTTTCGCGTACAAAACGCAACGGTCCTGTGTTTTTTCTTTATGAAAACGGCGAACAGTCTTTTGCGAATTCGTTTTTTGCCAAAACCAGTTCAGATTCGTGCTTAAGCCGAATCTTTTTAGGGAACCTCGGTAATTTTTGCAATCAGTCGACGAAATGGTCCCGGGCTTTTATGACCGTTCGCGTGGAACTCGCTGATTGTTTGTAAAACGTGTACACGGTACCGATTCAGTTTCGTTTGTGCCAGTTTTATTTAGTCTGTCGCTAAAACGTACCCACTGTACGCCACGTAGAATGCCATGGAAATGCCTTTCAATATCTTCGTGATTCGTATCCCTTCGCCCTTCCTCTATCTTTGTTTCTTTGGACAGGCCTTTTGTAAAGGGCCTTATTTACGCGATACTCGAATCACGTTCAATTAATTCTCGTTGAATTCGTTCGCCGGCCAAACGAATATCTCGAATGAATGGCAGTTCTAACGGTGATTTTCGATTTGAGCGGTTGTCGTATCTCGTTTCTTTATACTCGTTACGCCTTTGTCTCTATTTCATCGACTTTGTTTTAGACACCATGCGATTACGATTTATCATCAGCTGTTATACAACGCGATAGCGACCAAACGAAATTTCGCCAAAAATTTGCACACCTGAAACGCAGTTTTATATTTTTCATCCCTTTGCGTTGGATTGGTATCCGAACAAATTACACGAGGGCAGCTGAACGAGATCGTTTAAATATCTTTTTTCATTAATTATTGCGCGAGTTAATTTTTGGGGCAACGTTGCGTTATTATGGAGGATAAGTTTGACCAGGAAAAGAATTTTTCTTTATATGAAAGTCATCTTTATATGCAATTTCAAATTCGTCGATGTCTTTTTAACCCATTTGCATTATTAATTGGAATAATCCGCGCCCAATGACTGTTGCTTATCTATTTAGGCTTGTTTACCTTACAGCTGTATAAAAAGATAAATATTTACATTATATCATCGTATAGAATAATTTTATTATAGAATGTGTATAATTTTTGGATTAGATAGAAACGGGAGTGTTTCGTTTATTTTCAATCAAAGGCTCGAAAGACTCTTTAAAGCATAGATGCAAATGGGTTAGGAACTCTGTATTCTGCATGAAAGCCGTTACGTTGATTATCTCGTGACGCAATATCTTCGATTTTCGAAGTTGGTGACATTTTTCGTTCTATTCTTCTTCTCGATTCGTAGTAGAAATTGTTACTTTCCTCGGCGAAAATTTCGCGGTGGAAGGCGAATGGGCGAAACAGAACGTTAAAGATTCTCGCGCAGCCATCAAACAGTAAAGTAAAAGTAGAAACTTTTCCAATCTAGATGGATCGCGTGCAGAAAGAAATCGGTCTTAGAGCTTGCGTTTGGATTAATCTTCCCTTGGTCTGAGCCTTCTCTTAAAACTAAGATTAAATGATTCATTCGACTCAATGGAATGTTAGATCGTACATAATACTTATTCGGATGTTTCATCCGCTTAATTCAAACTTTTTTTCGACTTCTTCATGACTATGTTGTGTTTCTCGATCCCATTAAGTGGTCCTTTTGATTCTGTTATTATATACGTATTCTTGAACGTGTTCCAGATACTTCTATGAAAAATACAGATTTTTTAAAAAAAATCGAGATTAATTCGTAAATGATAGTTACAATTTATTTTCCTTTCTTTTATATTTTTTGCACATTAGTAATTATCATTGTTGTATACGTCGCCTAATAAATACACAGTTTACCAGTGAATATAACAGTTTCAATTACTGTTACCAACAACAACCATTAATATTCTAAACTATGTTCGCATCTCGTTGCACAGTAAACAACATATCGATTACTAGTTACCACTGAAAGCATAGCTCATTAAAAAAATATTTGCCATAGAAGTAAAAGCACTTCACCAAAGGTTAATAACAGTATCGTAATTGTAGTACCGCAAACAAGCGCTAGGGGGTTGTGAGAATTGATGTCGAAAGACGCGATTCCATTACGTTGCGATATTAGCGGATATTAACAATGTTCCATACCGCCTGGTTAACAGATTGTACAACGTGACCCGAACATTTTAACGAGCAGTAACCGAACAATGAAAGAAACGAATTTTACGTAACACCTGCCGTAAGCCCCGCTACGCAAATTTCGGAAAATCGATCCATGATTTGAATGTAGCACTGACAAACCGTGAGTTTCTCTGTATTTGTGCGAGAAAAAAATAGCAGAGGTGAAAACCTCGGTTAAGAGTTCGTAATCGCTTGAACTCGAAGCCAGGCGCATGCATAAAATCGGCGTTCAAGCAATTTCCAACAAAGAGTTTGCCTGGGAACGAGTGCGGTTTATAATTATCGCGACACTCTATAACGTTTCTTTAATTTCATTGACAACGTTTTAGCCACGTCGTTAAACGAATAATCCGTGATAGGGGGAACGTTTTTAACGATAAACATGGCGGTGTAAAACGTCTAGGCACGAATCTTAATACATTGCGTATTGGTCACGAGTTCTTCGCGTTCCGCGCGCCATCTGTGAAGGTCCGCTCTCGAGTTTTCTCGCGATCCGCGCGCCATCTGTTATGGGATGGCTACCTTAGATGTCAACACACTGTCTCATTGAAACGTGTAGTCCTTGACGTATGTCTCAGAGATTTCTATGCGGTAAGCAATGTGTTAATGCCGAAAAGATGAATATTTTTGTAATAAACGCCATTATGAAAATTACCAACGTTGGCTGATAAATAATATAGCCAAACGGACAACTCGTTAAAAAATCAAATGCTCGTTCCATTCCTGCGATTCGACGAGTAAATCGTGTCCATGGTTGTCAATAATTATAGTTTTAAATTTAAATCTATCACGACCGGTCGTTTCACTGGTCGAATGATCAGTCATGACAGAGGAAACAGACTAGATATGATTTTCCGATAAAACAGAGGTGGGAGAGGAACAAATATGGAAGTAAATATTTAATCGTAAAGTTAAATTATAGAATTATAAATCGGAAGATAAAAACCGTCCATTTAGTATGTGGCAGGTTTAGCGAACAAAAATTGCGGATAAAAATTTTAAAGTTGCAGCCACCTGTGGTTTCATCCGCCTGAAGGTATACGATGAAACCGTGAACATTGTAACGTTAACAGCAGCATTGCCGCAGTCTCTACTTGCCGATATATTGGCTATCAATCGACCGTTCAAATGGTAGATAAAAAATTCAGTCAGTCAGAAATCTTTTCATTGCACGCGTGGGAAACAAAACATTTTTTCAAACTGTTCCATTGGCAGTCCGAGCAACGTTTGCGTGTACACAATTGCCAGGAATTTCCGATTGTTCGCAGATTCTGGTGTTTTGCAGCCTGCACAGGCCAATCTTGAATTACGACCACGCCGTTCCATCTCTGTTGGTAGCAAGCAAGGGTACAACTCATCACTGTTCACACGATTCGCGTGCATACGTGTTATATTTTGGTCAAGATGGAGGATGAAGGTATATTTTAAAACGCCATTATGTGTGAAACTCTGTCCATGGGAATACAAAAAATTTGATATTGAAATGTCGTTACAGATTAATATTTACTGATTAATTATTATTAACAAGTTCCGTGCCACGTGTACCATTGTGGTACCATAAATGGTCCACGCAAATTTATTTATTTAATGAGCTGAAAACATGTTTTATGACAGATTAATTTTGTAAAATACATTTTCACTAAAGAATGAGGTATTATACAAAATATAGTATAGAACAAAGGCCATAAATTTGTTTAATTGTTATATATACAACAGTATATATAGCAAGGGATGCATAAAGATGGCTTATTTGGGCAATCGCTGCAAAACGTCACATCGCAGCATTAGGTGTACCATAAATGGTACACGGTGTGATAACTACTCTAAATAAGCTAATTACTTGTTGATTGCCGATGTAATGACATATCGTGTGATAACATATCAATTTTTAGCCGAAATAACAAATGGCCTCGAGATCATGTCGGGCAAGAACGGCAAACCGAAGATTTCCAAGTTCATTTCTGTGTCTATCTTGATTGCTACGTGTTCGATGGTTTAACTAACGTAAGGTTTACAACGCTTTCGATATTGTATTTGATCGACTTGTATCCGAGAAGTACACTCGAACGATTATGTGTCCGCAATAATTTCTGTTCCGTGTTATCGGTTCAGTGGTTTGGAAAAATTATGATTAGACAAGACACGAAGGTCCGGATGAAAGAAACTCGGAAGGAGAAGGATAGGTGGTTTGCTCGATAAAAGAGAAAATAATATCTTCTACCTCCGGCTAGTCGATAAGCATCATTCCGAGCCAGCGGATGGGAAATTGGATTGTCTTCTATCATACATTTTAGTTCCTATTACGAGAAACTGTACCCGATATGGTCTAACTCAAGCTGACACTTGCGATTAATGGAAAGTACAGGAACTTCTATTTGCCTCCACCCTTATATGCCTCTCCAGGATTGTACCGTTTTTCCTGCCGCTGTTCTATTCTATTTTTCTGTCAAACTATGCAGTAAACAAGCGCTTGCTGACTGAATCGCTTGATTGGGGCTTTTTTTCCTGTTCGTTTGATATGTCTGGTCAACAAGTTTGCTCGATTGTTATATCAACCTTGTTTGAGCAAGTGTTTGAAGTTGGAGGAATTGATTGATTGTTTCCTCCCTTTTATTTTTTCCTTTGTTTCCTGTTTTGTCGCGTCCTGTACACCGGAACTTTAATATCGTTTGGCTGTTGACGTTTAAAGGTATGAAGAACTCGATAAGAGGCGGGTGTTTGGAAAGAGCTCTTCATGCATTTCGAGTTATTCGAACTCGGATTGCTCGTTTTCGATTCGCATAGAATCGGTATTTCGTTACACGAAAATTTCTTAGATTAAAATTTCGTTGATTAAAATTACACAGCTCTGAAAATCACCCAGAAAATCACCTGGACTGACCTCCGAAGCTCCCTTATATCCTATTCACCGCTCTTTCAGGTCGTGGTGACGTCTACACGTTGCGAGCCTTGTCACGTCTGCCAGACCTCGGTGACCTCACCCTTTACCGTTCTTAGGGAGGTCAGCACATCTGTAGAACACATCCGTGTTCGTCGTTAAGTGGCCTCCATAAATCTAGACTGTCTCCATCCCTGTCTAGGTTAGACCAAGAGACACGCATTCAATAACTATACTCCTAGAATTCAGATACTCCGCAAGATTTAATACCCGATGAGTTGCCCACTTCGTACAAAGCGATAAAACTTGATTCAACATTCAGAAGCTTCGAGAGAAAATTTGTTAATAATAATCCTATTAAGGGAAGGTCGTTATTACGCACAACATCTACGATATTTACGTGACAATTAAACTTTGCAGAATTTCCTTTCATACTTTGAGATATTCGAATTCTGCATTAAAGATACCCTTTCGTTGTTCCGCTCTATTCCGCGATCCATTTATTACAGTTTAAATTAAGTAATTACACTTCAGCGTTAGACACTGCTCTCTTATTCCATTTCAAGTTTCAGAAGTGGAAGTTGTTTAACCACACAGTCTGAAACTGTTGCATAATGAATTACACTCGCTACAACGATTTGCACTTAAACATTGGGTATTTCCATTGGTGTTATCCACCACGAAATCGCATATATCCTTCACGTATTCCCCGAAGATAAACCCCGAAATTCTTTTAATTCGCGGAACGACCTGTCAAGCTTCTTCATTTCCAATTCGCCTTCGTTACAATTACAATTCGAAATCCTTAAATTCTTTGGAGTTCTTTCAACTTCGAATAGCAAATCCCGCGTTGAATCGAAATCAGCTTTTCGCGACGGGTGCCGTATATATATATGGCAGTCACTTGGTGCATCACAGCGGCTGACGTCGTCTATATGCAGCAAATCATAATCATATTGTTACAGATCGCACTTGAAACTCATCTTCTATGAGTTCGATCGTTGGATTGTTAAAATAATCCAAATGTACACGACATAGAATTAGATTAACCCTATTGAACGCTAAACGCTGTCAACTCAACCCGTTGATCTTCGGCGGAAGACGCCCCTTTTTATAGCAATAAGCCACCATTCGCTCAAACATTCTAGTAGGATTACTATTCGATTACTATTCCTCAAATGTACACGACATAGAATTAGATTAACCCTATTGAACGCTAAACGCTGTCAACTCAACCCGCTGATCTTCGGTGGAAGACGCCCCTTTTTACAGCGATCAGCCACCATTGCTCTTCGCTCGAACATTGTAGTAGGATTACTATTCGATTACTATTCTGGAAGTTGGAAGTCCCTGTCCAAATATTCTGGAAGGTATTGGATTATTATTTTTCTGGAAGTTACTAGGCCGCCTTTCGCTTTTGTTACTAGGCCGAGTACAGGGTGGATATGAGAAACTCGTAACAATATTATTGCTTTATTTCAATAGCTAACTCAAAATAAAGCTAATACAGGGATTAGGCAACGCAGAAAATGGTGGCGAAGTATAGTTACTCGCGTCGTCGCGAAAAATGGCGAAGTATGATACAGGTGCGTCGTCGCGAAAGGGTTAATTTTGTTAAATGCAGTCGCATGTATCCAGTAATTCCGACAATCGAATACGTTAAATCAGTCATTTGGATTCGATAGCTTTGAAATTGAAGAAATTCTCATCCCTATTTTAACGAGTTCGTTATCACGAAGGACGACTTAGCTCGTTATATTTGGACATTAAAGCGGTCACATATTTGGAGGAAAAGAGTGAAAATATAGAAACGGGAGCACAAATTCATCAACTTTCTGCACACGGGGAAAATCAAAGCGGATGATTATAAAAATTTTCATCTCTGCTCATTCACCTCGTTTCTTTGCGTTTCTTTCACCGAGCGAGGCTTCAGTTGGTTCCAACTAAAGGCAAGTCCATAGTACAGATCATTACCGCGTAAAAAAATACAGAAGCCGCGGTGAAGTTGGAGAAGTGGAATCGCGTCTGATAAACGAGACGCGTTTGAAACGATACCTACCGAGCATCTGCCCTTTTTCTCCGGTTCCATCTTCTTCGTCCACCGGCTGCCTTGAACCCCGCGATCCACCCCCCATTTCACCTTTTAAGCCTTTTTCGAGCGTGTCTCAAGGCTGTCCCGCGGCAGAATTCGAGAGCGATAAAAAGCTCGGAACTTCAGATGCTTGCGAACAATCGTTTTTCCGGTCGCTTCAGGGCAAGCTCGAGCTTGAAGACTCTCACATGAAGTCACGTATACCGATGCATGGTTGCGCGCGGACCCGTATTCACCACGGCGTACATTCAGCCTGCATTTTCTTGTGTCTGGCTGAAACGAGCCGCAAGTTTGGAACTGTTAGGAATTGTAGCTCGAGAGCCTCGGCCGAGAAAGTTCAGCATTTTTGCTTCTTACGCGATTCTTCGCGAAACGTTTTTCATCCCTGACTCGGGAATTTTTAATGATGCCTCTATTGTTCTACTTGCCGGGCATTTTTTACCGGATGCATCGCGATACCATTGCTGGAACAACGGTTGTCATCGATGAGTTTCAAAGGTGTTTCCCTGTCAGACACTGCCGGGTTAAATAACCGTCGAGAATATTCTATGAGTTTGTACCGGTACAGGGAAATTTAATGGAAGATGAAAATTTTGCTAAAGACTGTTCGAATTAGTTCGAGTGCCCGAAGGGCAGGTGGTTGTTGATTTTTAGTCGCAGTTGATTCGATAGCTCGACTGGAGTTCGGTAAATTCGTATGCAGTTACAGGCTATTACGAGAAAGTTTGCATACGGGTTGCACAAAGATCACCTTAATTGCAAATTTCCAAAGAAGCGGCGTCGTAATCGTGGAAAGAAATTAAACGGAAATTTTAATAATTAGGAATACCAAATTTTTGTAATTAAAAATTATTAACTTACTTTACTTTCCTAATATACAATTGGCCCTCGATTTTCGCGCACAATTGGTTCCTGAAAGTGTGTGCGAATTTTGAATGTTCGAAAGTAGAGGGATGTAAAAGATATGCACCAAACATTGAGTTTTAAAGTATTTATTTATCAATATGTATATATAATCAAGTTAAAGAGACGTGTTTAAATGCTTTCGGGTGTTTTCTTTATAAACTTGTCAAGAGTTAGTACCACCCTTTAAATACCACCCTCTTTTTCTTTTCTTGAAAGAAAGGCTTAAAAAGTTGAATTTTGGAAAATGTGCGAAATAGCGAATTGTGCGAAAGTCGAGGACGGCCTGTACCTCTTAATATATATCTTAAAATATATTTATATATTAATAATATATTTCTTAATATATATACCTACTTTGATAATAGATTTCCGTATTTATTGTTCTTGGAATATTGACTTCGACAAATCGTGTCTTCTATCGAGCCTGCGTTCTTAACGAAAACAAATACAGACACGTACAGTCGAATTCAGGATTAATATAGCTCAGGGACCCGAATATTATCGAGCGAATAAGCGGCGTACAGTCCGAGCATGTCCGATAATTTCGATGGAGCTGCTAATAATAATTAATCTCTTCGGTATTCGCTGATGGTGGAAAAAAGCCACGATAAATTAGCCCTTCATTGGCTGTTAATCTTCTTCCTTGAATACCACGCGTACACGCCGGACGTGATATATCCATAAGAGTCGAGTACATTTTCTGGTTCATCCGCCCCGAAAGTGAGAATATTCATTTCGTTAAACATGGTCCGCGCGTTGGCTACCCCGAGCTAAATTGCTATCGAGTTCTTCGTTCGAAAAAGGTAATCCTATTTTTGCCAGGGCTAATGGTTTAAATTTTCCACGCGGTAGTCATGGAGAGCATCCGTGATAAGGAAGTGCAAAGTTTCGTGACACGAGTGTTTTAAAAATAAAAGACTTGTTCGGTATTTAATGGTACGTTGAACAGCCCTTCGGAAACACTTTCATACCCCTAGAGGTCGAATTTATGTATAATAAGATTGTTCAAATTTGACTTTAATCCGTTTTACGACGGCAGAATGAAACGCTGAATTACGTAACTGAATTACGTAACCGGTAAGGTTGAAATTTGTTTGACCCCGATTTTGGTATACGCGGAATTTATCTAACAATAGGTGGATAGACCTGCAGCGATAATTGCTCCGCTGGTATACAGAATGATATCGAATTTAGGATATATCCTATTCATAAATTCCCGAGCAATGTTTGTTAGTCGGTTAAACAGAAATTATATTCCTTTGAATGTTTTATTCGCTGGTAAATTAGTATCGATAATCACGCATTCTCTAGATTCCTTTCGTCCTTGCGAAACTACTGTTTCGTTAGGTTAAAATATCGGAATTCCAGTGCCGAGAGCAAGTATACTCCGTCACGATACTAACTCCACTCTTGATGCTCGTGGTACTTAGACTTCTGAAATAGTAGAGGGATAAGCTACGTCGTTACATTTTTTAGTTTACGTCAAGTAAGTCGACATTGATTCTATGTTTATGTCATTGCTTTTTCTGCTTCATCACTCGACAAATCCTGTTAACTCTTTGTCACGCGTTGTAATTGTAGGGGATGAAGGTGGAGGTGGTTAAATGAAGCACTGAAGCGAAGTTGCTACTAGTACATCTCTGACAGGACTTTATTGTGCGACTTGCTGACTAACGAACTCTTGACACTCGACTTTTGACTAGGTGGTAATGAGTGTAACTCAGTGAATGACTAAATATTTGGAAAAGTGACTCTGTATTAGAGAAAGGGTACTTTTAAGCCAATCTAGAAGGCAAGCTCCTCCCCCGAAGGAGAAGAAACTCCCTCCAAGCCATGATCAGGTGTTAAGGAGACTCTTCCTTCCAGGTTAGGCTCTCCAAAGGAATTAGGCCCTCGCGAGGTGACCTGGTTTGAACCTCCTACGGTCCAACTGATAGCCAAATCCTAAGTGCAAAAGCCTAATAGCCTAAAGTAGGCTTTTGAATGACGCCCCGTGCCCAGTGACCCGAGGTAATATAGAAGTTTAATTAGAATGCACAAGAAACAAATAAACACCGAGTCACGAATTGCTCAGAATTTAGGATTTGGCTACAGAAAGACTGGAATGAGCCTTTTAGTGCTCAATTCTAAGTCTACGTTTCAAAAATATCCTAGATAATGGAATCCTATTTGTAGGTGCGACACTTTTGGTTAAAGCTGAAAAATTCGCGTGATCTATTTTCGTAATTGTGTCAAATGTGACGAAATGGTCCTATTATTATATCATGACTAATCAGATTCTTCCCTGCTAGCAACTTCTCAAACTCACATAGCGTATCTGCTTTATCGACAGTGCTTAGCAACATTTCACAACCAGCCCCAAGTTTTAAACTTTATAGGCACTTCCATACTAACATATCGAAAAGTACACTTCCAACATCCCCGATGTTACGAATATCAGCTAGAGGCAGAGTTCTAAATTGCACCATTCCTAAGGTGTTGTCCGATATTCATGGTATCGGTATGCCCGCACGATTTTGTTCCCATTCGAAGCTCTTTCCAATAGATACGCAAATAGGTATCGTTTGGATCGTGGATTATCAGCCCAATCGTGCAAACTTGCTCTGGTTCTCGTTCCTGTTGTACAAACTTGTCCCTCTATTTCCATTGCCTTTCACCTCCCTTCGATTTCTGCTCCTCGTCTCTCTTTCTCCTATCCCCATCGCGGAGATTCTCCGTTGGTATCCAATTATCGGCTATTTGGAACGTCGAAGCGGGTCAACGGGTCAACCATTCACGATTGTAGTTGTTGTTGCTTGTTCTCGCGCTGTGATCTTAAAGACAACAAGCGTGGTAGCTGGGTCGAAGCGATTCTCACCAACGACGAAAGAGAAGATGAAAAGCAAAGACGATCTCGAAACTGCACTCGTACAAGCGTTCGGATCGTCGAATATTTCTCACTCTTGGGAATTAACACTTTGACTGCTACGGTGGTTATATATGACCAGCCATGGTCTCCCCTCTGACGCCACGGTGGTTATTGGTGACCGGAGTGCTTGAACTACTTGCAATTGTAAAAATCCAATGAAAATTGACAGTTAGTTCACTTCAACCGTTACCTAGGCGTGTAACCACTAATAATATATCGCCAATTTATTATTATTTTGCCATTATATGCTTTGAATAATCAAAATACTCCCGTGGTGTCCTGAGCGAAGCACGTAATTTTGGCATGACAGTCAAACGGTTAATCGCCTTTCTTCGTAGCAAGAAGAAATTAATTACGCGGTTGTCACGAGACAATTACGGTGAAGTAAGGAGAACGACGTTTGGCCAACTCTGGAATAGAGACTAACGCGGATAACTACGTACAGTTATGGAAGGTCTCGCGAAGGTACAATACGGTGGAGTTGTACTGTGCAGAATGCGCTTTATTCGTATCCTGGTGTGGATATATATATGCGGGACTGTATGTCAGGAAAGGGGTAGGTTTTGGGGAAATATTGGTTGACACAGGATTGGCTATCGATAGACTTTGCTTTCTTCCGGATGACTTGCCTCAGGTTTCGGGTTTGTATGTAATGACGTAATAGGAAAAGGTTCGAGGAGATGACAAGAGGTACCCGTTGACACAGGGTTGACTCCTGAGTCACTAGTGCATTTTGGACGCTGACTATGGACGATAGGTCGGCTTCGCAATAGCGTACCCCCTTCGCTGCTAATAAAGCGACGCTGGTCAATAATTCCGAAGCCGAAATTCTAAGACCCTACGTAAACGGAGCAATGGCTACGTACTGTGCACTGAGACTTACATTTGATTATAATATGTCTAGAAATGGTCCGATCTTCAAACTTGATATCGCAGTTTGCAAAGCTCTTCTTTTTCAAATCCATCACGCTAACTCACTACAGATATATATATAAGCGGGACTGTATGTTAGAAAAGTGGTATGTTTGGGGGAAATATTGGTAGACACAGGATTGGCTATCGGTGGACTTCGCATTGTTACGGATAACTTGTCCCGAGTTTCGAGTTTGTATATAACGACGTAATAGGAAAAGATTTGATGACAAGAGGCATCCGTTGACACAAGGTTGACTCCTGAGTCACTAGTGTATTTTGGACGTTGACTATGGACGATGAGGTCGGCTTCACACGATCGTCTCTGGGCCTGGTGCTCTACTCGGGGTCGCGAAACGCTAGAGGGACATCTGCGAGTGAAGGAAAGCCGGATGAGACACGGTTTGAAAAGTTTAGATATGAAAATTTCATGGTTACGGAGGATTTTCAATTTCGTTTTGGAAAGTTTGGCTGCGAGCACAGTTTATAGGTTTTCCGCGGTTATGAAAGCTTTCGAAGTTTGAATTGGCTCGTGTTCCCGGCATCGATTCCGGGATTGGTCAGTTATTTTTTATTGCTAAGATTGTAAGATGTCTCGTTATTACGTAGCAGCAGAAAGATAACGTTGCAAATTTCGTCGCTGTTGCAGGATATAATACTTGGCGAAGGTCTTCACCTTTTATCCTCCTTTATAATTTAATTGCTTTCCCGTGGAAGTTGCTGGCAAGTTTGTTACAAGTCTGATTGAGATTCACGTTTTATTAATTGTTTCAAACACTACTCTTTAATGAACGTCCTTTCTTTTTGCTGAAAGTTTCACCGGGTCAGAAGTTCTCGGCCAAACGTGTTCTTTTTGTGCAACATTTTGATTAACTACCTTACCTTTCATATCTCACGACGAACAATAAAGTTAGTCTTCATTTTCACGGATAAGTATATACTCGTAAACATGTCCATGGTATTCTCGTTTAAACGCAATAGATTTCATTAAATTTCAATAACTTGCAATAAATTGAAAATTAAATGATATGTCATTACTGTCACATTAACAAATAACGATATACAAAAATGTTATTAAATTAATTGAAATATTCTACGAAATTTCCTTCGTTCGATGAAATACGATATCTTTTGGCAGGTTTATTAATTAGGTACGTTGTAATGGAAATTTAAATATATATTTCTGTACGTACTGTTCATGCAAGTACATTTTCTCACACCTTTGTGATTTTCCACGCGCAGAATAAATTAACCTTCTGTATCGTTATCTTTTCAGGTATCGCATAATATTTCCACGTTATATTTATAGGGAGGAAATTTACGATATATTCCAAATTTATAAAAATATTCGCTTTCTTTTTCCTTTATCTTCAATACGCTAAAATTCTACTTCTGTATTTGAAGCTTCAGTTCCAAAATATTTACCCCATATATTTACCACATCGTAATATAGTCGTCGTTTATAATTTTGGAACGTTTAACTAGCGGAAGATTTATCATTGGCGTTATTAAACCGCCCCCCATTTTCAAAATCGTCGGTAACCCGATGGGAATGGGCACATTCTCTGTCCAGCCAGCGAATATTTGGTTGATCCAATTCAGTCGTAACTATTAGAGTTGGCTTTCCTCCTTGCCCTCCTCCACCTCGTCTACCCACCGTCCAACCTCTGGGATTTTGCATCAACTGCACCTTTACTACCAATATCGAGCTTTCCCTTCGTTTATATTGCCGAACCAGCATACCAATAAAAATATATCCGAAGACCGCGATACGTTTACCACTGCTGCATATACGCTGGTTCAATGTCGGAGCCGATTTACCGGAAATAAAAAATCATCGAACCGTTTCGAAAATTTTCAATGCTCTTTAAACGAGTTCGTTGCGCACGTACGAAGTACTTGGGTTATGCGTTGCCGGGGATTATTCAAATTACACGATTTAATCGTGGTATCAGTAGCACGATGCGCGCAACGTCGAAAATTAACCCCTTGTGCCGCGATTTAATTTCAATGTGTCAGACCGAAATCAACGATTTAATTCCGTTACGCAATACCCTGGAAATAAAGCGGTCTGCGTTGTTCGGAACCGTTGGTTCACGGTTATCATTGGCAACTCCCCCTTCCGCGAAATTCCTCCGCCGTTCGAACTTGGCGAAAATTCTTTCCTCGATATTTACACGCGATCGAGTAGAAAATAAAATAGACGCGTCTAGTTCCGAGGATTTATAGAGTTGGCGAGGGGCACTCGAATCCAGGGGAATCCGGGCACGGAAGACGCTTTAATAACCCGTAGCCGGAATGAAGAGAAAGATAAAAGCAGCGCGAAGTTCTGTTACTCCTTTAACGAGATTTCAGCTGCTATAGAGCAGTCGTTCTTTGGCTACAATTTTCAAACACCTATAAAAGTGCACTTACCGATAATTCTCGGATAATTCATTTCGGTCCCTGCGACTAGAGAGAAAACTGGAACATTCGGTTACTTTCGCGATGGCGACAGTTGCCGAGAAAGTTAACGCGTTTCTGACACCACCTACTACATTTCTATCGAGCATTTCCTCTTCCGGAATGCTGGGTTATCGAAGACGTGAAATTTATCAGCGACGAATCGAGGAATAATTTCACGTGTCTCTCGAAGTACACACATATTTTGAGTAAATGGATAAACTGATAACAATATTTATTGAACAGTATAACAACGCAACATAAATTATAATTATATCACAAAATAAATTCGCTTCTCACTGCGATATAATCTATTCAGGACTCTCTCACACACAACGTCTATTTCTGATGACTGTCGTTCCCGCACTAATTGTTTTTCACGATTCTCTGTCATAATCGTCTCACACATACATTCTTTCACACAAACATTCCTCACACTTATACCAAACATTCTATGACAACCACCACCACATATTTTACACCTTTTTTCTTTTTTTTAAATTAAGAAACAGAAGTTTACATTACCTATTCGTTCCTGTAACTAATATAGAAATGAAAGAGAGGAAAGGAGAGTTTGAAAACTACGCGAGTTTTTGACATATTGAAATTTCACGTCGACTACATATTGCAAATGTAGATTTGATATAGTTAGTATAATTTTGATGACGCAACTTTCCTCGCGATGAATGTAGCGAAATTGTCCGTTAGAAATAAAGCAATTCGAAATTTAGATCTTTCAAGCGTATAAATCATCGGAAGTATTTCCAACGCAATCGTTTTCTTGAAATTGCGACATTACAATTTCCTGTTGTTTCGGAAGAATTTATCTTCGTCAGTGGTGCATTCGTTATGCAACATCCTTAGCATAATCCGTCTGACAATAGATCATCTTTATGCCCTTCTTATTTGCCGAATAAATGGACTTTCTACGGAACGTACGAAGAATGTAGAAAGACAAAGGAGTAACACGAATATTTCTACGTGTGGATTCAGAAGGATATTAGTTGGTCGTTGTAGAAGACATAGGATACAATATAAATTCTTTTCGAGAAGGATAATATTCGATAATTACGAATATTCCATGAATAAATATTTGTGCGGCTTTTAAACAAATCTTTGTAACAAGTTCGTAATTATTGTAATGTTGACTGCGTTTTAAGTAGTATAGTCAATGCATGCTCGGGTACTCCTTTCTTCGTTGAATAAAATTACTATTAAAAGAAATATTAGCGCGGATTTTAAACAAATTTTTTTTAACAATGTATCATTAATATATAAAACTGTGCACTCCGTTTCATTGAAATTCGGAGTTTCGAAATAACAAACACGTAATTATTATACTGTTCACTACATTGTAAGTAGTAATAGTCAATGCATGTTCGGGTATTCCTTTCTTCGTTGAATAAAATTACTATTAAAAGAAATATTATCGCGGTTTTTAAACAAATTTTTGTAACAAGTATGTAATTATTGTACTGTTGACTGCGTTTTAAGTAGTAATAGTCAATGCATGCTCGGGTACTCCTTTCTTCGTTGAATAAAATTACTATTAAAAGAAATATTAGTACGGTTTTTAAACAAATTTGTTTTACGATTTATTGCTAATATACAGAACTGTAAATTCGCTTTCATTGAAATTCAGAGTTTCGAAGTACCAAGTACGTAATTATTGTATCGTTGACTGCGTTCTAAGTAGTAATAGTCAATGCATGTTCGGGAACTCCTTTCTGTCGTCATTAATAACAACCGTTAATGAAATAAATGGAAGACAGAGAATTATTTATAAATTCATTAGATGTTCCGTTAGTATTCCGTATTTTTATAGAATACTAAAATCTTTTTTTTTTCTTTTCTTTTTCCCTTTTCCTCCCCTATTAATCGTAAAAATCGATTAAACTTTTATTTATCCTTTGATAAAAGTGAAACAGTCTCGTATTATAAACCTCGTATAATATATAATAAGATTTATCTCACTTCTATGTTTATCATAACGCGTTTTACATAGAACGCATTTCCTAATTCCCGTTAATTCTGCTTTTCTTATAATATGGTTTCCATATAACACGGTATGAATTAATCGCATTATAGGAGACTTGACTGTACTGCAAAACTGCTTTTACTTTTCTCCGATCTTGTTTGTATTGTTCAAATTATTATGGAGGTCCTCTCCCACAGTTTAAAGTCTATTGTTGATCCTCGATATTGTCAGATGCTTCTTAACTTCAAGTTACTGCTGGATAGGATGAAAGGGAAGGAAAGGTTGGGTTAGATTTGAAAGTTTCGTCCTGGGCCCGCTAGTAAATTTATCAGTAACATTACTTAGCAGGCCCATTTCTTTTTTCTGTTTTTACAGAAAATACATACAAAATACATCAAAACGTACCAAAGTGTTACAAAATAATAACTTAGACTATGACATCGATGACTCCAACGTGATGCACTCGTGATTTAGGAAATTATAAAATCATAAAACGAATAAAATAGGAATCAGTATGCTATTCATTATGAAGAATTGTACACACAAAACGTGTACTCTATTATAACGATGATGAAGCACAGAAGGCATACGGTATCGATACACTCGCGAGATATCTTCACAGAATCGATTCGACGAAGTGCACTCGTGATTTAGGAAATTATAAAATCATAAAACGAATAAAATAGGAATCAGTATGCTATTCTAATGAAGAATTGTACACACAAAACGTGTACTCTATTATAACGATGATGAAGCACAGAAGGTATACGGTATCGATACACTCGCGAGATATCTTCACAGAATCGATTCGACGAAATAAAATAAACGCAAAAATCGGTATAGGAAAATTTCGATTGAGACACACTTATTATGTCATAAATGATTCAAGTTTGCATTAGACGAAGGGAGACAGAGATACGTAATGGCGGTGACCTCAGAATACTCGTGAAAATCGCGTGTAACTGACGTTACTTTCAAAGAGTACGGTACAGGTTGCTGTAAAGATATTGTTTCTTCTGAATAATTTATTCCGTTGTTGCTGTTATGTAACTGCACTCTCCTGTGTTTATTACCTCGCAGCACAGCACAGAGTAATTAAGCATTACGTAACAGTGGGAACGTAAAACAGACAATTTTTAATTTAAACATCAAACCGATTAATTTTAATATTGCGGAAAGTCGTGTTGGGAAATGAAGCTTGTTATATCGTAGCGTCTTCCGTTTTGCATTTCAAAGACCAGGGAAAGTAGTTGCGTTGAAATTCGAGGAAGGTTGATAGTTGATATTGAAGGAAAATAACAAACTCGGTGAAACTCCTTGAAATAAATATTTCACCGGATATTCGATTAAATTATTCCGAATAATGGCAACAACGTTAGCTCTGAGTTTCAAAGGTGTTATATCAGCTTTCAAAGAATTATCAGAGTTACCGTATATATACCGTAAATTATTGAGCGTCTGTACGACTTTAACGCGTTTCAAGGCAAGATAATTAAATCTTCGCCGAGTGAATATGAAGTCTCATCAGTTTTTGAATATTCATCAACGGGACCCGAATTGCATACAACAGGCTTGATTATTTTCCTCGAACTATGAAGTTGCCCGACAAAATGATCGACTTGCATATTAATCGTAAGCTGATCTATTTGCAGCACTGTAAACATTTACTCCGTATGGAATATTAAACACGTTGCGAAAACTTGCTCGTTAGAAATGAAAACTTGTTTATCGGAGAGCCGCGGTAAATATGCGTTCGTTGCACGCGTGGTCATGTAAACAGCAACACAATGGAAATTTCGAGCGCCGCGTTGTTATCGATTTTGAATGCTGTAAATAGCACGGGAAAGAAGTACGTTACCGTTATTGAGAAAAGAACGAGACAAATGTGGAAACTAGGAAACTAGGTACTTTTGTTTATTTGCCTGCCTTTCGAGCAACATTTACCAGATATTGCATGCAAATGTACGTATCGTTTTCTTCCGATACTTTCCAGTCGTTGGATTCTTCGGTTATCATCCTTCTATTTTCATTTCGAGCACACACTCGTGTCTGAATTGCCACATTCTCGATAATCGATACACTCTTGTAATTTCTTCACAGAGAAGATATTAAACGAACACCGTGAATCGTATAAAATGTTGCACAATAGTACACGGGCAAATATATACGATGCATATATAGCTTCTCTTTGTTAATGAAGTGCTCCATCGATCGGTCGAATCGGTAAATGACACTGTCGATGACACTGCGTTTCTATACGCGAGCACAATTTTGTAACGATGAAAGACGATGTTAATTGCAATAACGATAGTAATAACTTCAACTTCAACGACGATAATCTCCTTCGCAATTCCAATGACAATAACGACAAAATCTCAATAGGCGTAATAGCTCTTCCCTTCTATACCATAACATGGATAATTTCTCGCTTTCCTTCCTGCAAATTCAAGTTATGTACGACGAATACCTCTATAGTTTTTTAAAGCTTTTAATTGCTATAATAGCTCAATTATACCCCGACAAGGATTCTCCCTAGCCTCTCTCTCGTCCCTTTCACTGGGCACTCGTACGTGCCCAAATATGGATTTCATCTCAGCTTTCCTAGCCTGTCTGGTCAATGTCTTTATCGATCCTAATTCTCGCTTCTACAACCCTCTTGCAGGACTACTACAATACTACGTGTACACTGAGTCTTGGAAGTATTCGTGATAAAATTTGTGGCGTTTCAAAAAAGCTCAGTTGTTCGAACATATAATATCTTCTAGAATTTTGAAAAATGTACTATGAACGAATTGCAACCATTCAAAGTGACATATTTTCTTATTTCTAAGCCCATATTTCGACATTTCCATGTTTATCCTCATTCGTCTTTTAATTCGTCATTTTTAACATTAAACGTCCCAAGTGGTGTCAAGTGACCCTTTTCAAAATTTACTTTATGATCGTACATTTATTGTTATTTCTTTCACGCATCTGACTTTCTGTAAATTTTTATATTGTCTGATTGTTTAATTTTTCGTTTTCTGTTTTTCTTTTAACTTATTTTTCACCGAGAAAAATTCTTTGCGTGCCTTATATACCACGAGGGGTCGTTTGACGTTATAACCAAGGAATTAAGAATCAACGATCGCTATGTGGTGTAGTTGTGACATTTCTGATAACGGGTCTTTCCGTTCCCAATTTTCGTTGTACAAACGAGTGAGGTTTATTTCTTTCCACGAACGTGTTTTGTATAAATGTTTGTATTTCCTGGAATTCGAGTTTCTGTATCTCTCATCGGTAAATTGTGGTAAATAACATTATGTATGCGTTCGGTCATAAACTTAATGGAAATATATGAAATATCATGGCATAATCGTCTAATTTCCATTTTAGACCGGTCGGTATTCTCATTTACTGTTTCACGATGAAAACTGAATTATACATAAAATTGTTTTAACGCAATTTGAATCTATTTCCTCGAAATAATATACAAATTGTTATTTGACTAAATTATGAAATGCAACAAACTCAAGGATATGTTTTATTTTATAATTGACATACTCCAAATATTATATTAATTTACTCAGGACTTTGCAAAAATGAATCTCGTCATTTGTCTATTCACCAAATTCGAATATAATGCAAATTCAAAATATAACGTTTCCATTCCTCATTGAATTAATATTCTTCAATTATGCGAAATCAATTTAACCATACGTTTTGCTGGAAATACGCAGAGTAACGTTTCGATGTAATTTCAATATAAAACATCCATTTATTTGTCCGTTGTGCAAACTGAAATTTAGCTGTAACTGTTTTACCATGTATTTTTATGTGTACCATTAATAAAATGATGGCAAAATATTGCCGTTCAATCGAGTAACGATATTTTTCCATTTATTCTCGTGTTTCACTTCAAGCCCTTATCTGGTAACGATGATTTTCAAATGTACGTAATGTACATCGTCAGTAGGTCGTTCTTGCTTGATAACGATTAGTGACGGATGGTTCTTTGAGTAGATTGTGTTTAGCTTCGAATAGTAAGTGCACTGTGTCCCTGTCTTGCTATCGAGTGTCTTTATATCCTGCGAGCTACTAGGTCTAGCATTGATATAGACCCTTGGTAGGACTATGTAATTTGTTATTGGATAAAGTTTCCAAATTTAGGATACAGGAGTAAGGGTTACAAACGGAAAAACGAACTGATTTATTGCCCTAACTCTAGGTACTTGGCGTATATGATGGCCAAGCATCAAGGTACTATCATGTTTTACCTGGGGTACAGTATCGGCAATATGGTATTTTCTGATGAGTAATATGGTAAGATCGGATTAACGCGTTAAACACTACGCCGGTTCCTAAGGATCGGCCCTAGATTTTCCATTCAGATCTCACGGGGCCCTAGGACCCGCATAACAGCTAACTGTGGCGTGAACGAAACGGCGTAGGGTTTAACGTGTTAATAAATCAAAAGAAATTTTGAATTCTGATTATATTTTCTTGATGGTATAAAATAAACGGAGGCTCGAGGTCCTCTATAATGCCAAAAAGTGTCCCTTCGACCCTTTCGGCCAGGTCTTTATAGACTCTGTGACACCCAACCTAGCTTCAAGGAAAATTAATAAGCTGTATGGTTCCTCGAAGCAAAGATAGATCCCGATGCAAGGTGATGTCATCTAAATAAAGATTCCTCTCATGGTAATAATACCGTCGAAATGGTATTTCAACGATATTTCACCTTTTAGAAGCAATTATTATACGTCCCAGTATCGATAATACTTTGTTACAGAAAATGAATTCATCGATGGAATCCACCATAGTAGCCTAGAGCACCGGATTCGGTCATCCACCCTCGAAGCAATAGTCCCGCGCGGGTTGTTTCTCGATCTACATATTTAGCGAATGTTATAGCAAGTGTCAAAGTGTCGGTAACTGCAGATCGTAAGCGGCTCGTCGCTAGAGCCATTAATTACTCCGGCTAATTCCGCGAATTGGTCATTAAGGATCAGCTGTTCCGCACTTAATGTCAAGCTAACCGCGCAGTCCACTTCGTCCCTGATCCAACGATAGTCAGTGCTCCTTGGTACGACGCGGGACGCTGTAATTGGTTTGTTGGAGCTTAACTAACTACCGGATAAAGTCGAACGAACCGACCGGCCGTTTAAGCACGGATTATCCAGAACGAGGTGAACAATATTTACTGCTAATTGCCGGGCTTTAGATTCCCGATTTATTTCAGCGATAAGAAAATCTGGCCAACACGCAGCTGCCTATGGGATCCTATTCCTTTTTTTCCTCCCAACTTTCGCCTTTCTTATCTGATTTTCACACTACCTGTTTCTATTTCTCTCTCTTTTTCTCTTTCTCTCTTTTTCTTCGGTTTCGATGCTCATTGGACGCTTATAATTCAAAGTGCCCCGGGCTTTCCACGCATCGCTGTTTTTTAAAGTATCTTCACATAAGGAGAATCGTCAATGTGCCTTCGGACATACTTTCAACGATATAGTTAGTTTCCATACATATTCGCTTTGGAGATTCGAGTGGCTTTTAAGTAACGAAAGAATACAGAGAATATTAACTTACTCTCGAAATATGCAATCAAAACGTTCTCTTTTCCCTTAGAAATCTTTTCAAACGAATTCAAGATGACACGAAAGAGGAAAGTGGTTTAAAGTATCTTATTTTCTACGTACGAGGGGAAACGCGCCTTTAACGTACCTTTCAGGAAGCGTAGCGACTAATTATTCTTTTGGTTGTTAAACATACAGAGGTAAACGCAGACAAAGATGTCCGAACAATGCTTGTTTATTTTACAGCGATTATGTACCCCGGAATGTACGAAAACCGCGTACGAAAGCCTCTTATGTATTCAGCAAACATCGTTCTATTTCGCTTTAATAATATGAAATTCTTCTGCCTGTTTCTCTGCTCCTTAAGTTTCCTCTCCCGCCACGGAGCTCGACTTATTCCGCAATTATACTCCGTTGCCCTTTGGAATTTTCGTCCGTCATAAGAACGCTACGTAACACGCGTCGCGCTCTGCTCCTTAAGTTTCCTCTCCCGCCACGGAGCTCGACTTATTCCGCAATTATACTCCGTTGCCATTTGGAATATTCGTCCGTCATAAGAACGCTACGTAACACGCGTCGCGCGAGAGAGAGATTTAATCTCGCGAATGAGATTCGAATATCGGCCTAGCAGAGGAGGTGCATTAAACAGGAATATCCTGCGAGCTTGGGCTTCTTTTTGCCAAGAAAAAATTAGCTTATTCGAACGCGCTCGCGCCGAGGAAACGAAACTGCCGTTGATCTAGCAATTAACTCACCTGGAATTCTGCCAACTATTTATATCGCGCTATTATCATACGTTCTAGACTAGGCTCGAATAGCCACAGCTATCCGTGCACTTTAGATATTGCTGCTCTAATTTTATCTAATATTACTACCTATAAAATACGCGAATTTTATCGTAGTAAGCTAATAGCCGCACGTCTGTTTGTCTAATGCGTATATTGTCGCAGGTAGTTACGAAGAGGATTGATATTTTGTTTTAAATTGTACTGGGAATTAAAATCCGTCATAGGTACAAACTTTATTCAGACTTTTAATCGTTGTACTAGTACCTTTCTTTAACCCCTTGTCCTACGATTTAAGATTAAGATCAAGAAGATAAGTGGTCCTAAAATGTAAACAGAACTGTCTAGCCTTCGAGTCATTCCAGGCCTCGGAAAATCTATCTTAAGTTATACCAATCGCACACAACTTACATAGGGTGTCGTATCTATAAGAAAAATGTAATTCAGGAAAAGTTAATTTAACAAATTACAGAAATACAAGTGAAAAATTAAAAACAAGCAATAAAGGATAATAAATGAAGTGGGGCACATCAACAAATCAAGGGTGTGACACGTGGTGTTCACATTTGGCCCGACCGATATACCACGAGCCAGCCCCGTGATAGTCAGTTTTGACCCGACCGATGTACCACGAGCCAGACTCGTGATAATCAGTTTTGCCTCGAAAACCTGACCACGAGTCTCACACGTGGTTGCAGACCAAAGGGTTAAATGTTTACACTCTTGTGGCTCAAAAGTGACTGAGGCTGGCATCGTTGCGTCGAATTTACTTGCATTTTCCTATAAATCTGGTAGAACGAGTGATTACTCTTTGAATATTTCAAGATGTAAGGGGTAGTTCGAAGACGACTACTCAAAGTCTCGAATCACATGATCACACGATTCTGCATTACACGTGTCAAGCATAGAGTTGCCATGAACCTAGGATCTTCTCTCTGGTATCTGAAAACCGCGATGATGCCACGGGACGATAATGGTTTTATAAAAAATAAAACCAGAAAAGCCAGAAAACTATTGGTTTCTTGGAACGTATTGAAAAGGTTGAAGTTTAACGCTGGATGTCTGATAACCTGAATGATTCGCTTTATTGGGGTTACGTAGGTTTATATACAATTCAGAATAGGGACCTATTAGGGTGACCTATAGCACGTATTGCTTAGTTGGTTAGTGATGACTAACAAGGAAAGTGCAAGTCTTTTGGGTCATGGATTTACTTTAAACTTTGCAGTTTTGTAGATTTAGTCATCCAATTCAAGAAAACATTCCATTATAAGGGCAACTACTTAACAGTTTTTAAGATATTTATGCTTAAAGCATTATTATTCTTAACTACCCATTTCTACCGAATAGTTATCGATATTTATCAAATGCCGTTATGGCCTAACGACGATATTCGAAAATTTCTACGCTGATGGCCAGGGGTTCGATCTCCCGACTATAATTAATAATTCTTTTTCCATTTATTTTTCGTTTTGTATTAATTTTTCACCCACGAAGACATATAATTTTAAATATATTATAAATTAATTTAGATAAATTATAAATTAAGTAACAAGATGCAGCTGTCAGAGCTCCTTCTGGAGACAAGACTGTTATCGCAGCGTCACAATGACAAGTGAGCCTGGACCACAAGGCCTGGAACGCGAGGTAGTCAGCCTGATCAGAGAGAAGGGACGCATAGTACAAAAGGACATGACGAGGGTGCATTTAGGGTTTTTCGAGGCGCGCCGATTCCTTTGACAAGATTTGGGAAGCCATAGTTAGGGTCAGCCAGACTTTTTTCGACCTTTTAATCTTTTCATATTTCGTCCTACAGCTTATACATGGATTTCCTATTTGCTATAACGGAGACTGCGATGTATGTGATCGAATTTCTTTTGAAGTCTTCTGTATTTTATATAGCGATACTCTGTCTGTGACTGCGTTGCAAATTATTTCGTTTAATCGCTGTTCAAAATCCTCTATTACTGATTTTGAATAATTTTTATTTGCGTAACGAGAAATCCGTCGATTAAAGAATGTTAAGGTTTCATTTCTATTTAGATCGCACAGGATTTCGTGAAAATTTATTTTAGACCAAATACTCCTCTGTGTAACGTAGCTGTTATATTCATACAAACAGGAGTATGAATATAAAGTAGAGTCTATAAATATGAAATAGAACGTATGAGAAATAAATTTCCAACTTCTTTATTGCTGCTGAAGGCTGCTACTGGTGAACCTAAGCAAAGGGAATTACAAAATTAGACGATTTTCATTGTCTTCAGCCACATTTTCTATATTAATTTCACGAGTGCCAAAAAAGTGTCATTTATATAATATAAATATAATATAATGTAGGAAAGGAACAAATACGGTTTTGAAAGAATGTCTATAGTGTTTGGGCTTAGAAGTAAAGTGATCGCATGCAAGAGGATCGAATGTAAGGGATGTTTATGATAGAACCGAATGCAAGTGAAGAGTGAAAGCCTAGGAATGCGTCTGAGTGTTTAGGATACGTGATCCACCGAATGAAAAAGAGAAAATGAGTATAAAAGAAGACAGAGTGCAAGGTTTAAATAAGAGTACAAGGACGCGGAAGAGGCAGTGCGTGTTTTAGAGTCAGTCATAGGGTTTTTGAGAGATAGCGAGTGAGAGTCAGCTGAGAGTTATTAGCGCTTAGAATAGGTTTTAGCTTATAATAAATCATTTTTATATTTACATCACTGCTTATTCTATCGCCTATTCAACATTCCTACAATAGTGTAATAAAAATAAGTAAATATATTATATTATTTTATTATTATTCACTTTGCAGTATAACATAGTATAACAATATCAACTTCGTGAAAAGAGTCTACACATTTTCAATAACTGCAAAACCCAAAAATTCTGAATAAATCAGGCATAGAGTGAGTCATAGACTGTTTTAGCGTCAGTCATAGACTGTCATAGATTGTTTTAGCATAGTCATAGAATTTTTTGAGAGATAGCGAGTGAGAGTCAGCTTTTGATAGTCTTAGAATAAGTTTTAGTTTAGAATAAATTATTTTTATATTTATATTTCTGCTTACTCTGTTGTCTACCCAACGTTTCTACAATAATGTATTTATATAATATAATAGAGAATATGAAGATACTTAAATGAACTCGTTGAATTTACATTGGACTTTATTTTGATATAAAAACTGTTCAAGGAAAGAAATTGGTGGAAGAATTACGTACCTGGAATTCTGGCGAAAGAGCATGATTCGATGTTTGATTCTCGAGCACTTGGAAAGTCTCGTCGGATAATCGCCTGAATATTTGGGGGTCCATGATAAGCCTCACGTTGACAGTGCTTTTCCACCACCTGTACCAAGGCGACAACTGGTTCTGACGAAAAGAAAATTTAGTTGACCGGTATGGTAAAGGATTACACGTATATTGGCTGCCGTTCTTTTCAGGCCGGTTTAAATTATCTAGATAGTTTCAGTTGTCACGAACAAAAGACACTCTATTCGATAAATTAGACCGGAGTGGCTTCCAAGTGGCCAGGTTTCGAGCTCGCCTGATCGAAACCAGAGAGAAACTGATTCCGGGCTGTCACGTATTCACGATAATTCTTAATTAAACGTGCACCGCCTGGATTTCGATTCGACTACTCGACGGGAATTGAATTTATGCAGGTAGGAACATGGTTTTGCTTGAAATTCTTGTCCCGTGCCTGTTGAGATATTCGCTTCGAGGATATGATTTACCCTTCTTCGAAATCACTCGTGTCGTAATTTATTATTTTAAACGTTCGTGTTCGCGATATGGGGGTCAAATAGCTTCAACATTTTGACTGCCATGCATTTTTATGTGGTATACCCCTGTGGGCCATTATAAAATTTCCATTATTCTTAGGATACAATGACGAATTACCAAACAATATAGTAAAAAGAAAAATGGTGCAAATTATTAATGTCTTCTATCCAAAGTTCTCTATTTATGTACGATGTTCAAATTTTCAAAAATTGGTTGGAATAAAACAAGTAGAAATTAAAAAATTAGTATAGCCAGACCACCGGGGCCCCACTGACAAGCACCGTGAGGAGACAAGCACCGGTCACTGATGACCATCATAACAGTGAACGTGTTAACTAGCATCTTCGTTTTAACCACTTGCGGTGGCAAGAAATTCCAGGACGCGTGTGCCAGAACGGTGCAGTGTTTCTGTAACAATTGCCTAACGACGTGTATACCACGTCGTTGGCGATTCTATGACAAAAGCATTACGACGTGCGTGACACGTCTTTCCAGCGCAAGCGGTTAATCGTATATCGTATAGTTGCCAAGAAAATAATATACCGTGGAGTACTTCGGACGAAGTTTAACTTTTCTAAAACGTCAGGGTCCTAGAATATAAGAAGCTCTAATCTCTATTAAAGTATCGTATATTACCTTGATTTATTTCAAGGTTGTGAGAATATTTAGCTTTTAGGTTGATGTGAATGAGACGTGATGTGGGGTGACGAGTGAATGCGGATGGATGGCAAAACTGAAACAAAAGAAGCAGGAGTTATGTGAGCATGTCCTACCGAGGTATGGGTGAACGTTCTTTCTGTGCGACAATGCGTAATGTATAGCAATCTTGTAGTGTAGCTGGAATATTTGTTAACCCCTTGACTACGGCAGATTTTGATACGCAATGGCCATACCATACGGTAGGAATTGAGTTACGATGTGCGCCATTTTTGTGAAAACAAGCGCCATCCGTGTCAGAAAGCTAAACTACGTCGAGCGTCTATAGGCGCTCTCCGTGTCACAAACGTAAAACTTCTAAGCGCCTATAGGCGCCCACAGTAGCCAAGGGGTTAAAATGGATATTAGTAATAAATAGTGTAGGATATTTTTAACCATTATTAGGGTACGAAGGTTTAGAGGACTTAGGGGAGGCTGCTAGATGGGTTATAGAAGGTAGGGGCCAGGCCACGTGAGGTGATCCCCGCGAGGGTGACCCTTTAGAGAGCCTAACGCGGAAGGAGGAGTCTCTTCTACCCCTGAGCATTGCGTGGAGGGGGTTTTTTCCTCCTTCAAGGGAGACCCTTGCCTTCCAGATGGGCCCGTTCTGGAAGATAGAGTTTAGTTCGTTTTGAGTTGTTTTTAGTTCGCGAAGAGTTGTGCAGTTCGTTAAGAGTTATTAATTGCAGTCTTCAGGAGTTAGAGTTGGGATTAAGTCAAATCCAGTCCCTAGTCTGTGGAAATTTGGAAGCCGAGGTACTCTCCAGCATAATAGAGACTGTGTGACTCTACAATAGCTAATAACGTCGAGTGATCATTCACCAACACAATGGTGTAACTTTTTCCGTCACATCAACGACACACGCAAAATTTCTCACGCTCGTCTACGTAATCCCGAAAATACATATACATTTTTAGGTATTTCGTAATTTATCGAATATCGGTCTTTAATATCAGAGAACATTGGATCTAAGCCACGTAATGTCGAGCATAAAGCGACAGCGGAACCTACGCTGCTCCTTTTTTATAGCTTTTGTCAACCATAAGCAAGTTATAAAGGATAAAAGAAATTTCTAGCGATCCATGGATAGAACCACCTCCTTGCTTTTCAATATCATGCTCCTCTTTTTACAATTTAACTTGCCACAGTTTCCTCTTCCCTTTTTCGTCTCTTATTCTCTTCGTTACTTTGTCGTGCTTCCAGACGAGACGATTTTATAACAGCTTTGCCATGCAATAGTGGTCGAGGGCTTGGACAAGACCAGGCAAGAAACATAATCAGAAACTGACGTGTAATTTTTTGCCTGAAAACGCTCGGGATCCTTACACGATGCGACAAAATTATTTTCCCTGGATTTAGATTCTCGCGCAGTTATCAAAGACTCATTTGCGTCGTACGAATTTAATTAGCGTTATTTACGTATACGAATCCGGCGCTTTAATGGGAATCGCAGTTTCCAGTATAGGTATTAAAATTGCGAGGCTAGGTTGACACGCTTCGTTTATCGATTGACATTAATTCAAAAGCAACTTAGCATATTCTGAAGCATCCTTCGTTATTGGACTTTTGAACCTGATTTTCAGCACTTGATGCATCAACGTTGTTTAAATTTGTTAAGCCCCGGTAAAAGCAGTCTACTATGGCAATTTACAATCCACTGTGATTTCAGGAAATTTGATCACATTTTTAGATGTATCGTATCCTTTGTGCTTCAAATTTGATATTGTCGAAACTGTCATTTCATTATTTCTCAGTGATCTTATTTTTACGTTACGCTAAAGGAGAAAAATTTCTGTTCCCATTCGTTCAATTACAATTAAAGTTCATAAAGAACTTTGACATTACAAGCAGTGAACGATGCGTGCAGACGATCGGTAGAGTAAAGAGACATTATTCTTGTCGACACATAATTAAAAGTTCGTAATGAACATTCGTGGTACAGCTACATCGAGAAGCCTCCAAATTTCCAGCAAACTCCTGAATACGCGTCGTTCTCTAGCCCAATTAACTTATAATGTCTCATTCTTCGAGTTTCGCCACGAATATTCCACGGAATTTCAACCTTTTCGTTACTCACGATCACTACGCTCACCCGACATCTCACGCTCGCTGCTACGCTAAGGCACCAAACGCTAGTTGCAGATTTCCTATCGATTGGTAACTTCGGTAGAGCAAAATACGACCGTGTCGGAATTGTCCCGGTAGTGCATCGGAGGTCGGCGTATCGAAATTGTGGGAAAAGAAAAATAAAGAAAAAAGAGAGAAAATGGGGCAAAAACACGAAGCCATTTTCATACGTATCGCGATATCATATTTTTCCCTAGCACACTGAAACTTGCTGAAATTTCACTGCGCCGAATAAATTCTCTCTCATTTTCCTCGCCATTCCAGATATTTCTTGCTTATGAATCATACACCGTTTAATTCGCCCGGAAACGGATAGAACGGAGAGAAATGAACTAGCCACCGAGGAAAAAACTTTATCAATTACGCAGGTATCGTTTAACCCTTTCGCCACCGTCAGCGTCATCGCGTAGAACCCAGCGTGGTGTCAAAGGTGGAACTATTACGCGTGTATCAAGAGAAAGGTGATTGAAGTCAAATAATTCTTGATGATAATGAAGTATCGAGTTTGAACGTTCGTTCAACTAACGAGGAGAGTGCAAATCCTTCGAGTCATTGATTTCCTTTTTGATTGATCATTCGGGACCATCCTATGTAGGTTTGCAGATTTAGTCATCCAGTGCAAGAAAATGTACCATTATAAGTATGTACCATTAATGTACCAACTACATACTAACTACCGTTTTTGAGATATTTATGATTGAAGGTTTATTATTCTTAACTAGAAATTTCTTCCAAGTGGCATTGCGGCCTAACAGCAACATCTGAAAATTGCCAACAGTATGAGAATTTTCGGATATCGCCATTAGGCTACAACGGCACTTGATAAATATTCGAAATAAGTCTGTAATTAAGGCAATAGTCAATCTCTAATCATAAATGTCTCGAAAATTATTGAGTAGTTACCCTTGAACTGACCGTGACTAAATTTACAAACCTGCAAGGTTTCAAGTAAATCTATGACTCAAAGGACTTGCACTCTCCTTGTAAATCAATCAGTCGAATGATACAGAGTGTTCGTACCTATTGAACCATAGTATCAATAAGTAGTCTTTACAAGTAGCACAATTATAATGTACCGTAGTTATGTATATAGAAGGAATTATGGCAAAGAGAAAAAGGAAAGAAACTATATTCTGCTCGTTTGAACTGAAAGAATATATACTTTGTATAAATTGATATGGTGGCGAGGCCTGGCAAGGAACTAAATTGTCGCGTTATAAGATCGCTGAAACAGAGAAAGATGAAAACAAATACCGGTGCTGGTTACACACTCATCGCTGTTGCACCTCGACAATATAATTCGCGAGTAAAGGTTGAACAAAATGTAGAATTTGTATGGTTCGAAGGAATGCTTAATACTGTTTTATTCTCTAGTTCGTTCGTCTTTCATGCATAAGATTTTGGGGGTGTGGTTCCAGAGAGTGAAGAAGAATGTTTATAATTATCGGAGAAAAGCTAGTTCTCTTTAAAGCGATACATATGATTTTGACATTGGCGTCGGAAATCGAGGTAGGGTATGTATGAGGAGAAATAGCTTTAAGATAAGATATCTAATTTTGGATATAGAGCAAAATAACTGTGCAAGATATTGATAATTTTCGGATAGGAGGAGTTAGGTTTGACATTAGGACTCTTGGTACTATTCACTTGTGCGCAGTTTTTAAAGAGCAGAAAAATGAAAATAAAGAGAAAAACCATAATCATCGCAATAGCGCTTGCAATTCTTTTCTAAGAGAGCTAGGCGGAACGATATCACTTGTGTTAATTTTTGTGGTCGATGACTATAGTGACCCGTCGTTATGGAGGAACGCGCCGCCATCTTGGCGTCTTCCGCGTGGCTCTCCTCGGACGTGGGATAGAGCGTGTCTCGGCACTTTATTTCGACTCACTTGACGAGTTCCATTCACACGGCCAAGCGTTGGCACACCTGTTTCACCTCTACGTCCCGGCTTAATGTATCCGCTTCGAGGCAGCTTGTTATCTGGGTCGGCAGAGTCGTGTCGCATAAACATAAACCGCGAAAGACAGTCGTGGCGAAACTCAGAGGCCGTCGACCTAGACCTGCCTCGGAGCTAGTATGAAATGCGCGGTGTCTCTCGGGGAATTCGCTGCGATATTTTTCCCCTCGAACGAAACACTCGATAGTGCGGTGTCGCGAGCTCGAAAATTCCGCGGGAGAAACAACGGGCGTGAATAAAAGCCGCGTTTTGTCCCCGAAGGGATAGCGAGCTCGTACCTCGGGCTGAAACGAATTTCTCGACACGCCGCTGCCTTTCGGAAACGTTTCGTTCCGCGATAATTACATTTGCCGCGGTGGAAAGTCTTTTAACCCTCTGGCTTATGGCACGGGCTCACACTCGTGGCAGAGATTATAGTCGAATCGCGGTAAACGGCGGCTGCATTCGTGACACAACCGCGTATTAGCGCTGGAACGCCAGGTCACACACGCGTTCCGGTATGCATAATCTCGAATGGAACGTAGCAACCGTGTTCGATAATAATGCGATAACAATAACGATTTCGTTCCACGGTTGCTCCTGCTCTCCACGCTTAGACACTCTCTCCCTCTACCTCTCAGAGACTCTTGAAAATCTGAATTCTCATTGTCCTTTCCTCGATCAACCGTTTCGTCTCGAATGTACTCGCACGCTTTGTTTTATTTTATTTTATTTTATTTATTTTATTTATTTTATTTCTTCACCCTGGACGTGTTATTCGTAGATTTTGAAGTATTTCTTAGGGACACGGAGTCTATCCGAAATCTTAGTCCCTCGGGCCCTCGATCTAGACGTTCTTCCTTCGCGCTTGCGGCACTCCGAGGACTAGCAATTTTTCATTCGCACGTTTGTGTTTCCAGATTCAGATTTCCCGAACGCTTTTTCGAAAAATAGTTCTGAGCTCGATGTTACCTTCGTTCGTAGAATAGTAATAATCAGGTGTGAATTATGTATATCTTTATCAGTAACGTTTTGATTGACATATTTCTTCGTCTTATTTCGAAGTGGAAATTTATTCAAGCATTCGATTAAAGATTGAATCCTGAGAATTAACCAGTCAGCTGTGGCGCCCTCTTCTCAGAGTGTGTACTTATATGTGTCGCGAGGATCAAGCAATGACGAGTATAGTTGTCAAACAGAGAGTCAATTCACCAGAGCAAGGTGAATACCACACGTAGTGGTATTTTGCACTCGAACACCAATACCGCCATTCTTTTCTAATCTTTTTTTTATAACAAAATTTATAAAACGTTTTGGTCGCACTTGTATAAATTGGTTATAAAAATTGATAAATTATTTATACCCTTTATTTGTTTGCATTGGATTCTCGACTTTAATTGTATATATTTATATCGTAGTTATTTTACAATTTTAATTGCATATCGTAGTTATTTTACAATTAGAGCCCAGAATAAAAATACAAACAAATAAAAATTATAAATAATTTATCAATTTTTATAATCAGTTTATACAAGTACTACCAAAACGTTTTATAAATTCTGTTATAAAAAAAAAAGATTAAAAAGGAATGGCGGTATTGGTGTTCGACGTGCAAAGTGCCACTATACATATATAGTCTTCTCTCGTTGAGAAGATCTAATGTGAGCCAAGAATTCTTTTTCAAAGGCAGTAATTTTTGTGGGTTCCATTTTATCAAGATATCCACGAACATCACAATAGATAACAGCTATTTGTACTTCAATAGCCATAGGTACATATTGCTCCTATTTAAGAAGTTCTATTAATTTAACACCACGGTTAAGTAGTTGTTGAGTTGCAGCATCCAAATCAGAACGAAATTGTGCAAAAGCTACTACTTCACGATATTGAGCCAATTCCAATTTCATAGAACCAGCGATCTGTTTCATGGTTTTAGTTATTTGACAATATATATATATATTTTCTTTATTAAAGTCTCTTATTCCTCAAGGAAAGTATGTCTGTCTTTGAATGCTTTTCTAGGGAGACAGTGTCACTTGTGAGAGGGTATGCGACGTGGTTCGCCTAATCCCCAATTCTTATCTAATTTATATAACATTATATCTATCTTCTTTACATATAAGATATAATATAATGTATATTAGGTGAAGTAGAAAGAAAACCATTATTCTTGCATTGAATTTCATGCAAAAATAATGGATTTCTTTTTATAAATACAAATACTGGAATATTCAGGTGGTGGCCAACATTGTTAACTTACTTCGTCTTTCGTTATATTAGATGTAAAAAGAAGTTCATTATTTTTGCATTGAATTTCATGCAAAAGTAATGGACTTCTTTTTACTTCACCAAATATATAATATACATATTATCTTATTTATATAAACATTCGAATTTAGATCTAATGAACTATACCTTCATACCTTATATCCTAGGTTGCTTTCGTATACAACTAAGTGTTAACCCCTAAAAATTTTAAACATATTGAGATTTACGAATATATTTTAGTTCTCGATAAAGTTCTAATTTAAATAGCAAATGGTAACTAAATTTTAAGCACAACGAATATAGTCGTGAAACACAGCTGACTGGTTAATAGGACATGTTCTTGTTTCAAATGAAGTTATACCGTCAACGTTCGCGTTACTTAAAGCAGCGTTGCTCGTTTCGTAGCCATATCGAACGCGTCTTCGAGGTATATCGTTACGAGTCTATTATTACGCAAAAGGATGCGACACGAGAGACTGTGATATCGTCCGGTATCATCTACGATCGCGTAGAAAGTTGCACGAAATTTCGTCAGAGTATACGCTTGTATTTAGATAAGAGTGGCGGAAAATACCGGAGACTGATTTCCTTTGACTAAAGTTTCGTAATATGGACAGTAAAAATACATCAAGTTCCGAAGAAGCTGAAAGGACGTAAGTTCGCGAGCGGTGCTGATTTAAATATTGAAATACCTGCCGGAGGGTGGCGAGACGAATTTCCGTTATTCTCGAAACGCGAGGTTCATGGACGAAATATTCGTTGATTTAAATGAAACCGCGTCAGGTCTCGATGAGAACAAAGGTGGCAGATCTCGAGTTTCCGTCTGACCACCTCGCGGATCTGCAACAGGATGGATTTACCGTTGCTCGGAAGAAAGAGCCAAGCACAGGACCATTAAAGGGATTACTCGTGGCAAGAATATGCCTCGAATTTCTCGCGAGAAGCCTGTTCGTTGCTGACACGAGAAAAACTCGAAGGTTTCCGAGATTACGCCAGGACCATTTAGGGAACTTGTTACGAACGGTATTACTTAGCATTGCGCTGTATAAACCCAAATAGCGCGCAGCTAGTCTGCTAGAACGGTGAAGGCTACTTCGTGCAGCAAACTTTCCAACGACCACGTTTTTGACACGGTAATTATTTTCTTTGGCCGTGTATCCAGAAACCGAGTTCCCCCGTGCCAGAGAATAGACGAAGAGTTTGCTATCGGATTTACCGGTTGCTTAGAGACCTAATCTTTGCGTGCCAGCAGCAGTTGGCTAGTTAATTGCGAGTACTCGATTTGTCTCCTGGGACGTAACGAACAGCAGTTAAATACGTTTTATTACGACACAGTTGCGGTTTAATGTCTACACACATTCCGTGCACTCGGTCTATTCGAGAAAATCTCCACTATAAGCGAAAGCAAAATGAGATAAAATGGAAACTGTAATTTTCACGGATATTCCGCGTTTGGAAGAGATCGATACCAGGAATAAAGACGATAATGGAGAAATTATAAGATTTTATCTTTTAACACTTTCACTGACACGCCATTCTTATATGGTACGCTCAGGGGGTCAAGATAAAGTTTCCATTTTTCTTTAGAAACAATGATGAATTTTCAAACAACATAGTAAAATAAAAAAAAAATTTATTCGCTAATTTTTCCATGCACTTCATTATTATCATTGATATCTATATATTCCTCTAATTTCATTCGACAAGTATTTTATTTGACTTTTCTATAAGAGACGAAGTATTTAACACTTTGATTGACACGCCATTTTTATATGGTACGCTCAGGGGGCCACGATAAAGTTTCCATTTTTCTTAGGAAATAATGATGAATTATCAAACAACATAGTGAAATAAAGAAAAGAATTTATTCGCTAATTTTTCCATCCATTACTTTTATTATCATCGGTATCCATATATTTCTTTAATTTCTTTCGACAAGTAGTTAATTTGACTTTTCCATAAGAGACGAAGTATTTAACACTTTGACTACCACGATAAAGTTTCCATTATCCTTAGTATTCCTAAACTTTCCATTATCTAATGATGAATTATCGAACAATATGGCAAAGGAAAAGAAAATGGTGCACATTATTAACATCTTCTGTTCAAAGTTCGCTTGTTATTTAGGTTATTGAAATATTCAAAAATAGGTTGGCGTAAAACAAATATAAATTTGAAAAATTAGCACCGCTGGATGCTGATGACCACCATAGTCTGACTAAGGAGACAAGTGCCGGTCATTGATGACCACCATGGCAGTCAACGTGTTAAGCAACAAAGTTTTTGCACGTAACTTTTTACTGTAATTTACGTGCATTGTACACTACGTGTCAAGATACGTATATTGGTGCCAACTCGAGCGTGATTTTGATAGATGGAATGAAAGTTTTCGGGAATGAATGTGTCTAGATTCGAAATATATTTCCTACATAGTCGCGTTCAATAGCTGCGTACGTGTACACCATTTCTGCTGAAATGCGACGAAATTATTTTCCTCTGGCCCGAAACAATTCGTTTTTGATGATTTCGCTTTTGAAAGGCTATTAAAAGTGTCATTCTCGTTGTTCAAAATTGAATTAAATGTCAGTGAAAAATATTACCTTGCCTATTAAATAGACCATTGTAACGTAACCCAGCACCACGATGGTTAGGAAGAACCATATAGTTCCTCTTGTCCAAAGTTTCGAAATTCCAATTTTCTTTCCCTCTATTACGAAATATTGCATACCTATATTTCAACACACAGACAATGTCAATGTTTCCTAGTATAATATTTTTCATATTAATTATTAACACCGTCATATATATATATATTTTATCACTTTATCAAGTTAGGTATTGAAATTTTAATGGAAATACAACCGAGATAAAACGAGATAAAATGGTAATCTTGTTTCGCTGTCTGTTATGGCTGCTCGACTCACCTAGGAGACAAAGTGTTACCGATCCCACCGTAACGACGGAGAGTAACGTGAAGATAAGGAAATCTGACTGTATGTTTCTACGATTCGTGGGATGGCTAATCCATATCCTCAACGATTCTGGCCTGAAGGTTCCCATAAAAGTGATCACTATACAGGTCGAAAACAAGTTGAATTTCATTCGTTATTTTTTATGCAAAATCGAGTAACTTTTATCGGGTATTAACAGACATCGTGATCGGAGGGAACATAATTAAAAAATAATTCACGATTCGATTTCTTTGAAATTAATCGAAGTTTATAATTATTCAAAGAACGAAGATATCGGGAAAGGTAGAGAAGAGGGAAATAGAAACACGCGTAATTAAAATACGAAATTTTTGAATTTAAATGCTTACCATGTATAACGAGGTGTTTCGACAACGTTGAAGTGGTAACGACATAGTTCGCAATAAGAGCGACAAGATTGATTCAACCATCTTTCCAAGCAGGCCAAGTGCACGTAGGCTAGGGATCCTTTACACCTGTACAAATCGTGTTTTCATTCTAGAGAAATGTATATAGCACGTAGCCTAGTATGATCATCTTAAGAAAATAGCTGTTCGAATATTTCACGAGTTGAAGTTTTATTAATATTAATAATAATCGCGAGATAAAAAGAGCAAAGAAGAAAGCAGAACGAAATATAGGTTTGGTATAATAACATATAGCTCCTAATTGCTATTCGGTTCTATTGTTAGGACCCTAAGAATTTAACACGTTGACTGCCATATTGGTCACCAGTGTCCGGTGATACTAATTCTCCAAATTTATATTTGTTTCATTTTAACTAATTTTTGAATATTTGTACAACGTAAATAAATAGAGAATTTTTAACGTAAGACATTAATAATTTCCAATTATTTTTTTATAATTCATTATAGTGTCGTAATAATAATTGAAATTTTATCGTGGCCTCCTGAACATAGTATATGAAAGTTGCGTGGCAGTCAAAGTGTTAACCATCATTGTCATTTTAGATGATATTGGAATTTGTTATAAATTATTCTCCATTTTTCTTATAACACTGTGTGCTATTTTCATTGTCACTATCTCCTCTACTGCTTTCACCGTGGCAACATTTGCCCCCTATTATAGGAATTCCGTTCTTCTTGCTTCCTATTCTTTTCCTATCTTCTTGTTTACTTCCGTTCGTTTTCCTATCAGTATTCGCAGCTGGCTTTATACCAGCGGGATCCATTTTCTGGTTTTCTTGCGTCGCTTTTTATCGCCGGAATTTCTCTTTCCTTGGCAGATAAGTTCTCTCGTAGCTGGAATTTTCTCTAGGATCGTCGGTGGTCAGGCCGCAGCGCGGGATATGGAAATTTTTCTAAGCCCAATCTCATCCGGGTAGAGTGTATTTCAGCGAAATACTAGCGAGGAAAAGGCCACGGCCTAATAAATTACTTTCTGCTAGTGGTCCTAGATGGACACTGTCCACGGGAGTAGTTTAAACCGGAAGTAAATCCCTCAGAAATATTCACCGAGGTCAGGCAACCTCTGGGAATGATTTCTGAGAATGTGACCATTAGCGACCACTCACTGACCATACAGTGGATATCATGAAAGGTAACGAGTCTGCCAAGAGGTATGGCAAGCTTTGGGCACGCGAAATGAATTACAATTTGTTGTAGATTTAAGGTTGAGGAACACAGTGTACAGGTACTCGGTGAAATAGTGGTTCTAATTTTGAATAGAAAAAATAAGAAATATAATAGAATTGTAGAGGTACAATTTAGAGTCCGATGTTTGGAACCAAGGTAAAAAATAAAGTTCGACTCGTTTCGTGTGATTATGGCAGAAGAATGACACGCGACTGACCGCTGAGAGTCAAGAAAGAATAAACGCTTGGCCCGTGAGAGCTGTCAATTTTATATATAGGTGTTGGATGACTAATGAAAGTTTACAAAAAGTGAATGCTATTATAGCCGAGGCAAAATTTATAAAAGGTTCTATCGGAGATTTGCCGCAAGGTTTGGCATTAGGATTAGTTGATAGTAATAGTAAAATAGCTCAGTCAACTTTAGGCATTAACGATTCGTTGGCCCGTAGTGACTAGAAGGGCCTAGCTAATAAACGCAGACCAACTTCAGAGTCTAAAAACAACTAACTCGTTCCTACTTTCACTAAGGGCCAATGATCATCTTCACCCCATCAGAAACTAACATTATAAAAGCACCTACAAAATTCGCGAAATGCCAGTTTTTTCCTCTTCGCCGATTTATATTTTTCCGACATAGCTTTGTTGCTAGAACCCGTACTGTATATAGAAATCCGGGTTCCAACATCGGTTCCAAACGTTGTAGATGCCATAAAACTAAAGAGACAATGTATAACATTGTCTTTCAACACAATCCTTTGTGAAAAATACTCGGTAATTATTGTATTATGGGTTCTAATAGTAAAATAACTACGATATATTCTCTGTTGAAGTCTTATTTCTGACGAAAGGTATATTTGATGACCGACTCCTGAGGTAGAAATCGGAAATCGACATGTTTATAATGCAAGAAATAATTTATACTGCAATTCTAGCTAGCAAACGCGAAAATTTTGCTGCTCGCGTCCGCGTAATGGCGTCGTCGAATCACTTTTGCGTATGCAGAAATCAGATATCAGAGTCAGAGTTGTATACGCACACCTGATATATTTCCATCGACGGATCGGAGATTGATTCGCTATCGCGTTCTACGAATGCGTGGAAATTCGTTTTATAAAACTGCCCGTGCATTCATCACCGGCCGGAATCCAACCCGGCCCGATCTTATTTCCTTCTGGTCGTTCAGGCACCTTATATTTCACAGTAACATTTGAATGAGAAACGAAGTTCGGTAAGTTTGAAAATTACGTTGACAACCGGTTCAGCGAAGAGATTCGTAGCCGACTTCTTACGTTTCATATTCTACCTTCTTGTGATAAAATCGGGTTAATAAGTCAAAAGGAACTTTTACTCTTTGTTGAAAATGAGATACGTCTTAAAGTATTTACAAAAATCAATCTCTTAAGGGAAGTGGATATGTCTTTGAACTATGCGTTGAAGGGGTTCCGGAAACGCGTGAAGTGTTTACTGTAGATTGGAATTAGGGGACCAGGATGAGCTACAATTTCATACCCTTTTTCATCGCTCCAGTTTTGTCTCTCCCTGCGTACAGTTAGAATACAGAAGATATAACTTTCCAAGATAGAATGAAGATAATTATTGTTGCGGCCCTCTTTTTCATCGCTCCAGTTTTGTCTCTCCCTGTGTACAGTTAGAATACAGAAGATATACCTTCCCAAGAAGAGAATGAAGATAATTATTGTTGCGGCCCCAGGACCGAATGTTCCAAATTAAGTGGAGGACTGTTTATGTCCTTATTGCCAGCCTCCCTTGATTCGTGTACACTCGTTAACACCTAGTCACCACTTGAGTGAACCTTAGCAAGGATCAATAAATCGCCCATAAGACGATAGGCATAAGGACCCAAATAGTTTAAACATCCACCACCACCGAAAGACGTCGAAGCTAACACACACCCCCAATATTATTCACAACCAATAGGAGGACACACACCCACCACTTACGTTTCACACCAACCGATCAGTAGACATACGAAACTTATAAAACCACCGAGACAGCAGTCACGAGAGAGTTCTTCTAAAAATCCCAAGAAGACAAGACAAGCATCACTACCAGACAGTCATGACAGACCCACGACGATTAACTCAGCACGAGAGACAGTCACGCATCGGGACTCTTTAGTTCACCCCTAACCATGTCTCGCTCTATTAATTTAGAGTAGGACGCATCCCAGTAACAATGTCACATCCGTGTAAACGGGCCTTACATCCTCGCGAAACTCCCACCGTGAAAGTTGGGGACAATAGTTATAAACAATCATAGTTACCTCTTTTTACCTATAATCCCACTACTCTTGATTATATTTTATATTTGTCGATGGTATAAAATAAACGGAGGTTTGAGGTCTTCTGTGATGCATACTGCACACGGTGAACTGCCAAAAAGGGTGTCCCTTCGAACCCTTGGGCAAGGTTTCTATAGACTCTGTGACACCAGCCCATTGCGTCAATTAACCCAGCTTCGAGGAACCATCCAGCTCACGAATTCTCCTCGAAGCAAAGATAGATCCCGATGATGCAGGGTGATGCTATTCAAATAAAGATCCCACATATTCTCCTATATTCTTTTCCCCGTTTTCTAAAATTCTTTTACCCTTTTCGTGATTCCGCCGCTGATGCAAATTTCGCGCAACGGAACGCCTTTGATCGTTCGAACATATTTCTCGAGTTATTTATCCCCGTGCACCGGATCCACCACGTGAGACCACCCCTTTTAACACGATTACCCGCACCGCAGGTGTTAAAATTACGCTGCTACGTGGTTGCCGTTTCGTAGCTCGGTGGAACGCATCTCATTCAACTTCTCCGGAAGCGTGTTTGCCTACTTCAGCAGGCTAAGGCTGAGCTTTCAAGCGAGCGCCCACCAAAAGACACCGTCGAGTAAGCTGAATCGTGTAAAGTCTGCAAAATTTATACTTGCCATAGTTCGAACGGACTTCGTCATCCGCGTTCGAAGCCACGGCCTACGCGGATACGAAAAGACCAGACGTGCTTCTGTTTTGCTAGGCAAATTTACCGTGTAAGCAGTTCTAGCGTGTGTGCATGGAAGATACGAAGTTGACTGAAACAACGGATGTCTGGCTCGAAACGGGGACGGAATTGCGATTTTTCTGGACACTATTAGCGAACGCGAGGAATAGTCTATGGAATTATAATACTCGATGGAATGTTTTCAATTATAGTAATTAATCGCGAGATCTATGAGTTCGCGTTGGACGATTTTTATGTAGCACAACGATAAGTTATTTCAATGTTAAATTAAAACGGTACTTGTTTTTGCCTTTGCAATGTTCAAATCAATAGTAACAAGCAATAAGTAGACAGTATTCGAAAAAATTAAGCGTATTGCGTTTCAAAAATAATATACTTGTGTTTCCTCGAGTTTGCTTGGATTGGTTAAAAGTGTAAGTTAATGGAGGGAAAATAGAGTTTTTTTATTGGACGTGGGTGTGTCGGTGTTTGAACTGTCAAGGAGTGGGAACTGTCAGGGGCTGGTAGCTGTGAAGGAGTGGGAACTGTCAAGGAGTGTGAACTGTCAGGGAGTGGGAACTGTCAGGGAGTGGGAACTGTCAGGGAATGGGAACTTTCAAGGAATGGGAACTTTCAAGGAGTTGGAACTGTCATTGGCTGGGAACTGTCATTGGCTGGGAACTGTCATTGACTGGGAACTGTCATTGACTGGGAACTGTCATTGACTGGGAACTGTCATTGACTGGGAACTGTCATTGGCTGGGAACTGTCGAGAAGTGCGAACTGTCAAGGAGTGGGAACTGTCAAGGAGTGGGAACTGTCAAGGAGTGGGAACTGTCAAGGAGTGGGAACTGTCAAGGAGTGGGAACTGTCAAGGAGTGCGAACTGTCAAGGAGTGGGAACTGTCAAGGAGTGGGAACTGTCAAGGAGTGGGAACTGTCAAGGAGTGGGAACTGTCAAGGAGTGGGAACTGTCAAGGAGTGGGAACTGTCAAGGAGTGGGAACTGTCAAGGAGTGGGAACTGTCAAGGAGTGGGAACTGTCAAGGAGTGGGAACTGTCAAGGAGTGGGAACTGACAGGGACTGGGAACTGACAGGGGCTGGGAACTGACAGCGGCTGGGAACTGACAGGGGCTGGGAACTGTCAAGGCAGTTGCCTTTCGGTAGTCAATGGCGTGAATTATAAGTAGGTATCCGTCCATCGTCTTGGTGGATCTGTCGCACGTGAGTCCAATCTGTCAGTTCTGGTAGGTGTAAATTTTCCGTGCTTTGCATTTAAATACATGGCTTAATCTTCTGAGCGGGCAGAGAGGCACTTAATTCGTGGAATGAAGTAATTTGAAATTCAGTATTCACTGGATATGATTATTTATAAAATCCAACAGCCTGAAGAATAAAGCTAATTTCATAATTTTCACTTTCGTTGCATTGTCAATTAAGTCCTAAAATACTGTAAAGTAATAATCCCAATTGCATTTCTCGCAGCGTTTATTCATACGATCGCGTTTCTCGATCGACGATTAAAGGTATTTTTTAATTAAACTCGTCCGTATCCCGCTCGTTTTCAAAAACAGGTAACGTATAAAGGAAATTAATTATAATCCAATATAGGAGAGAGGGAGAGAGGGGGAGAGAAAGGTATTCCAACACACATAGAGATCGTTCGTTTGAAACGCGAATAAATTATTTTTTACTGCAAAAGTGCGAAGCCCAATTCGTATTTACGTTACAGATCGTATATTACTTGTTCGCGTTGTTTATTGGACTTAATGAATTACTTTTTCATTCAGAAATGCTATCTCTTAATAAACAATCTCTAAACCATGGCCATATTCCACGGTTCGCGCAAAATACCGTGAAGAGAATTTTAAATATACGTTTCATTAGCTTCTCTCTGTGTTCGTATTTTCACGACTTTAGCGAATTTCGTGTCATCGTTTGAAGGATTTTTATCATTCGGGTTTGTTTAAAGAATTATCCTCGTTGTTCGGCCCTGTATGGAGCCGATGCGAAAGCAGTTTAAAAGGAGGAAAGAAGGAAAGAAGGAATTTCTACATTTCGCCGGATTTGCTTCACGTAGGAAACGTTTCTATTAAATTTCTGCGTCCTCTTTTATAGCTCTCAATCTCCTCGTAGCTTGCTCTCTTTTGATAACCGAGGTTGCTTTATTGCCGGATGTCTATTTTCTACGCATACTTAATATCTTTTTAAAGTTCTCCACGCGTGGTACACATTGCTGTCGTTTCTTCATTTTTAAAAAAACTTGTGAAGCCGCATAATCATGAATGTAAGGTAATCGGTTAATATAACGTTAGGGATTTTAGAAATATTTTTTCTCGAACCAAGGTAGGTCATGGATTTTGACAATAGTTGAGGAAACATTCTAAAGAATCGGAGAGACATAAATTTACCGTAATTGGATGTAGACAGAAAAGAAAGGTAAAGAAGTTCAGCTAGCGAAACATCGGACTTCTTTCGGACGAAAGAAGATAAGGGCTTTCAAAACCGAGACAAAACGTACAAAGATTGGGTTCATAACGGCGATGCAATACATTTCCTGAACTTCGTTACAGTAGCAAGTGTAACAAAGTTGAAAGACTAATTGACTCGGCACGATGCATTTGTATAGCGAAGCGTGCGCCACTTTTGCACAACTTTGTCTAACTACTTCGTCTAACTGCTGCAGAAACGTGTATTAACATGTTTCTTGAAGTTTCGGTAACTTTAATTCTTATTATTAATTAATGTATAAATCAAGCTTCCTACGAATTAACATCACCCGGTAAAATTTCGATGGGACAATGCTAAATACAAACTTAATTTATGTGCAGTTTATATATATAAAAATACTGAACAAAATTTACCCTAGATAAAGAACGCTCATCCCTGTCTCGTAATTCGCTTCGCCAATACTTTAACCTTAAACAGCCGCCATCGAATAAAGGCTAAATAGTATAATCTAAATAGAATTCGTAACAAGTGAAAATATAGTAATTCCAGTATTTAATTCCAAAATGGACGCGAGGAAAGCGAAATTTTCCTATTTATATCAAGTACACGAAAAGAAAGCAGTTGTCGAATTGTGTTCAGTTGTCGAACACTTCTCTTTATGAATTCTTGTGCCTTCTATTAGCCTCCATAGCAATGTTAATACGGACCTGGTCCACCACACATGGTTAACGATGTTGTAAATTTTATTTCAAGGACAGGGACTCGAGTTACCATTTTATTGCATGCCTTTCTTGCTACCAGTAGTGCTTTTACAGATGTAACGTGAGTGTTTCAAACTGGAAATATTAACCTTTTACTAACGGGATGGTCCGAAGTTAACCTACCACGGAGCAAAGTTGCTGTCACGATAGGCATTTCAAATTGTCAGTGCACATTTCTGCCTAGTCGTTATTTTCGTTGACAGCACACCAAGATGTAAATAGCGACGCGTTGACGTGAGACGCATATATGCGTCCATAGTCCGCAAAGGGTATATAGGAAGTCGGATTTTCATCGCTTATCTCTTCATTCGCTTTCCTTTGTAAAGCCAACCAAGTTAAGCCTGTCATTGGGAACCCAATTCCCAGACCTATCAAAATCAATCTGCACATCGAAGAAAGAGATATATAGCCGCTTGTCTTGTATACATGTCGGATCCAATTCTAATCTAGACATAGCTAGGGATCAAAGACAGCTCCTGTGGAGCGTCCATTGGGATCGAGCTAATCTCAGTGACGGATCGCGTAAGCAGATCAAGGTGCACGTGCGTGTTCCTAGTTAAGCTCCACCTAGCGAACAAGCCGCGTATCCGAATTCCTTTCCTCCGGATCGCTTCGCTTCTTCGTCGTTACCTAACTCCGGGTCAGATAATCCAGGATCGCGCGTAAACGCGTCTGTTATGCGAACGTGGGATAAAAGGAATCGCTTTCGCGAAGTAGTGAAACACGGAAGCGTGACGATTGCTAACGCGACGAAGTTGTAGAAACTCGGACGAGAAGAAATGGGTCGCGCAATGGGTCGAGTCGTTCTACTGGAATTCTCACGAGGACCACGCAGGATGAACTAAGCTCCTCGCCGTTAGCTTTGGGAGTTGCGAAATGGACAAGTGTAAGAATATATAAGATTAGGCGAGCTCCGGTTACCGATAAGGTAACAATGATAACCGGAGTCTCAAATCGAAGCGGCGATTCGCTTGATTCGCGATCAATGAACAAAGGAGGCCCGTCATTGAAAGGGTAGGTCGAGAAGCGTACGGGGACAGTTCTTGGGCAGTTCTTTGAGAGGAGTTATTCTGAGATCGTTTATAGGAGAGACGAAAACGTGCGTACCTCATAGCGAAAAGAAGAATATCGAATAGGCTACCGAGAGTTAGACTTGTGACCTAGCCCTCACTTAGTAAACCCCTTACACAAGGTTGTAGAAGACACGGGAAATGAACGGCAGGGGGGTGGCGAATGGCAGGTGGCCGAAAGGAAAGGGGTAAAAACAGGGAGAAAGCAGACATCGAAAAGTGAGGAAGGTCGGAAAGGGAAAAAGGTGGAAGCAAATGGGTGGAGGGTGACGGCGCGTCGCTGAGACTTTTATTCCAGCATCAAAAACACCACTGGGTGTCTCGCTCGGCTGTAACGTGGCGCCATGGCGAGATGAAAATTGTGGAACCCCGGGACGAGTTCTCGATTCGATTAAGAAGGGTTAGCCATTGTCGCGGGGTCGTAAGGTTGCGGTTAGCAGGCGGTTTTGGAAATGGAGGGTAGCAATTGAGAGAAGAGGGCGATGTCGGCCCTATAACATCGCATCGGAACGATTTATCGCGATAAAGGATAATGCTAATAGATTTATTTCGCGAGTACCGTCGCTGCTGTTGAAGCGAAAGAGGAATGATTCTAATTTTAACCCCGCAATTGCGTTTTCCTTTCCTTCGTGTTCCTGTCTCTCTCTTTCTGTAAAAGAATCTAATTCCGAGCGAAAGAGGGTTGTTGCTGAACGAGGGCCAAGAGAACAATTTCCACTGCTTCGTTCACAGCTCATCCTCGGTTTCTCCAACGTGTAATCACCTTTGTTTAAAAACGAGTGTATTAATATTCAGCGTGGTTATCGCGATTGTTCAAAGTGACTTAAGTTAATCGTGACAATACCGAGAATATTTCAAGAAACTCTATGTCTTATCTGATTATATTAGCATTACATTGGAATTGGCTGATTCTAGCGACGTGACAGCCGGATATTAACCCTTTGCACTCGATGATATTTTGGCTAAAAGAGGGTTGGAATTCAAAGATTTTCTGCTATAGAGCTAACGATATTTTTCCGAGCAGTAAATAGGAAATCTATACAGAGGACCAAGTTCTCACCCTTGCTAATAGATGTGTTCCTGGTTGAAGGAGGTTCGAGGAGTTTCTTGCAAGTCCCTATGCCAGCTAAGTATCCCTGGTCTAAGGCGGGGCCTGCTAGAAGGAAGCCTTACTGCTGAGACCAGTAGCAGACCCGGGACGAAACGCATCCCTTCCTTTTCCTGCCATCCTTCTACCTGCTATCAATACCACCAAGCCAGCACCATAGGACACCAGCCGCTCATATGCAATTACAGAAGACAACACACAGTTCGTAAGAAGAGCTCCATTGCAACGCATCAAGGGTACTTGTGACCAGCAGATTTTCAATTATATATAAAACCCCTGTGGGCGGTACCCCCACATTTATAATAATTAACATGTAGAATTATTTGATTTCGATACCTCTCACACCGTTACATTATCTTAAATTTTACATATTAATTAATATCGAATGTTGTTGAAGTCAGTCAATCGCAGAGATCCTCGTGTGGCAGTGGTGCTGCTAGGGAGGGTAGGAAAAGGAAGGGACGTGTTTCGTCCCAGGCCTGTTAGTGGACTCATCGGTGAGCCTACCCTACCAGGCCCTGCCTTAGACCAGAGATACTACAGGTAGCACAGGAACTTCTATCGACGGAAGTCGAGGCTTCACCGTGGACTTGCGAGAATGTCCTCGAACCTTCTTGACGAAGGAATCCGCCTATTGGGCAGGGTGAGAACTTGGTCGCTACATACCACTCGATTCGCAGTTATTGGCCAGGGTGTGAATGATGATCGCTACATGGATATTCGAAATTTTATCAAATGACAACTGAAAGGTACCTCTCGAGTGCTTATAGAATATCTTAAGATAAAAGATATTTTAATCGAAATTTTATCAAATGACAACTGAAAGGTACCTCTCGAGTGCTTATAGAATATCTTAAGATAAGAGATATTTATAGAGTTAAGATATTTCTCTCGACGTCAATGACACCGTATACAGGTGACATGTCAATGCATTTATATATCCCTTAGAAATAATTGAAAATTGACTTTGTATCTGGATGATACAAATTCAATGACAGAGTCTCGCTAAGCAACGCACCTCAGCTTCAGCAGCTCTGCTTTAAATGTTCGAGATATTAAAGAGGCTTAGTGACAGTAAATTGGTAACTAAGCGACAGTTAACGAACCTGGTTCAAATACGAAATTAATAAGCAATCTCTCTCGTCTTGTTACTTGCTGTTGCTATCTATAGCTAGCTTCGAGTTGCAGACGGTTTTGAATATTGGCGACGTCTACGGTGATGTTTCCGCACGAATAGAGACTGTCGCTTGATACACTGATTTACTCTACATCGCTCGAAGCAATTATAAATAAATCTTTAGGAAAACGTGAGGGAATATGAACCACTGCGAAGGACGAGAGAACGAAAACGGTTGATCCTAGTCGACGCCCAATTGCAGGAAAAGGAATGTTTGGCACTAGACTGGGTGTCATTTATAGAATACGTATTCTCGAATATTTAAAGTCGCTTAACCACTCCTTATTTTCTTCTTGTCAACCTCCTTTCGTCGTTTCTGACACGAACGAAAATACCATTCCGTCGAATTTATCTTTGATTTCCTACCTTAGTCCAGATATGGTTAATTGGCGTCCATCTGCCTTTTCACCTTTTGAACTCCAGTCCGATGTACTATGCGTGGCTGAAAAGAAGTCATCTCGTTAGATTGCGGGGCAAGAGAGGTATTCCACAAGTAATACCCATTCTTCTATGACACTCCCAAAACTGCTACCTCCAAGTTCGGTAACGTGATTCGTTAACATAGGCGTAAGATATCCGTAAAATTCTTACACTCGAATAATAGAAGACGCAATTGAAGACCTAGGATTGGAAATACACAACAGTGAGTCGGATAGGGAATCAGATGACAATAGCTCGGAAGATTTATAAGGTAAAGGAGCACAAAAGTAATAATAATTAACATCATTTATGAAAATTGATTTAAAATTTAAGATGTATTTTTTATAATAAATTAATTATGTAATTGCATCATACTAGATAACCGTTTAAAAAAATCATACGATGCAACATAAATATAAAAAATATGTGTACAGTACAGCACGTTTGCTGCGTAATGCAATGAAAAGTTAATCGAGATGCTAATTAGTAATTAGTAATTGCAAATAATCACGTGTTCATCGGAAGAATCTGAAGTTAATATGCTTTTGGGATGAGTCTACGCTCTTGCATCTATTTGTTGCGTCTGTCTCGCTTTGTCTCGTTGCTTCGTTCGCTTTCTTTGTCACATGTTGTTCTATGACCGGGCTAATAGGAAGGGATTAGTTCTGCCAATAATGGAAGCGATTTATTCTACTTCTTCTATGACGTTAGAATGATTGAGTTAGTGGAGATTCGGTCTTACTCTCGCTTTGTCTCGTTGCTTCGTTCGCTTTCTTTGTCACATGGTGTTCTATGACCGGGCTAATACGAAGGGATCAGTTCTGCCAATAATGGAAGCGATTTATACTACTTCTGCTATGACGTTAGAATGTTTGAGTTGGTGGGGATTCGGTCCTATAAGTTTCTCGGATGACTTCTTTTCAGTCACGCATAGTACATCCAATTCTCGCCTAGACTTATTTTCGCGTGAACATTGCTAGGATTTGCAAATATTTTACCATATTTTATCGCATTATTTAGATTAACTTTCTGAAATTTAGTTCTCCCGTCGGTTCGCGTGACGAAACGTAACGATGCGGTTTAAGATACGCGATTAACGTATCAGCAAGCCTGTTTGACGTGACTTAGTATCGTGAAAATACGCGTCCGTAAAATGTATACGTTTATCGGCAAACCTGCATGTCATCCAATTCGATACATTTGTGCGTATAATCCTGGAAGGATTTATCCGTACCAATAACGATTGGTCCCGGCGTCGAAGTGTTTGACACCTGTTTGACTTTTGTCTGAACAAACGATGGTATAGTAATTTTGGTCCGCATCCTAGAATCGCGGAAAAATTAATTCATTTTCTAAATTTTCGTATCTGTCGAAACGATTGCGTTAATTTAAATTGCATGTCGAATAATCGTCATTCTTCCATCATTAAAGCCGAGGAATAGGCGAAGTTCATCAAATAGTTGAGAAAAACGGATTTATCGTTAAGAGAATAATCTCATTTAAAAAGGTAATATTTTTCAGGATTACCAGCCTCTATATTTCAGGATTATTCGCAATTTTCTTTCACCTGTATGGTTAATCGAAAACGAAAAAGAAGAAAATATTTTTTCGGTATAAATATGGCTATAGCCTTGACAGATTTGCCTCAAAATATTAAATACTAAAAATTTGATAGCACTGAAAAGCCAATTGCTATCGGCTTTTCGTATTTTTTTTCTTTTTTTCCCTTTATACGTAGCGAGGTGAAAAAAATAGTAAAGAATATCGGATTCCGGAAATCCTAGTTGGATGATAACGTGGCAACCATTTGGAAAAATGTGCTTCGGAGAAAATGGCGTTCAATGTTTTTCGTACAAATATGTATATTTACGTTTGATCCACTGATCCAGGATTATGTTTCACGAATTTACAAACTGCACTTTACACTTGCAATTTTAAAACCAAGTTTACCAGTTTGCATAAACGACATATCGCTTTTGCATAGCTTACAAATCACTGAAAAGGATATTATGCAGAATAGCAGGAAAAATTTAGGATACGAGACCGAAAGTTACGAAGATTATAACATGGTTAATTTTGCGAATTCAGCTATATCCGTTGGTAGAAGTATTTGCGGGGGTACTTATGTATTTTCCAGGAAAGAGATAAAATCGAAATCGATTCTTTTATATACATTCTAAACGGGAATATTCGTGTACTATGATGAGAGAAAAATAGCGTTTCGATGGAACACTGAAATATCGAGTTAGAGAACGTTTGAATCATTGATACAAAATAAATTCTCTGCAACCATAATTTTTGTTTATGAAAGTGAATAATTATTACATGACCAGGACCTGATAATCGCTACAATCGAATCGTCTCTATCGTACCAATAGCAATAATAGATTAAATAACGAATTAATCTCGATAAAGTAATAATTAGGGTTTATGTGTCTTTATTATATACTCGCACGGTATTAAAATATAACAAAATCAGATTAAATTTCACCCCTGCCTCTTTTACGAGGAAAATACTAATACACGGAGGAATCACGTTAAATATAAATTTGCTTTTGCATTTGATATTTTAGAAAGGAAAATTTTTGGAAATTTTCCACGGGATCAGCGTATTAAAAAGTTCCCGTTAATGAAACTCGACTTTTCTGCTGAAATTCAACCTGCCGCATTCGTACACCCCTGTAATTCGAGTTTCGCTGGATTTCGCGAGACATTAAATCACGATCGAACGAGACCGGAAGGGGGGAGTTAAATTTAAGCACGACCTCGAAATAGATAGCCCCGGCCGCATTTAACTTGGGGAAAATTTTGATTGAAAAAGTGTCGAACGGATATCTGACGAGATATCGGGGTCACGATCTCGCGATTATCCGCAGTTTAATTGCGTTCACGGTGAATCGACGTTCATTCTTTCGGTCATGTCACGCTTGACACGTGGTACCCCTCGAAACGAACCTGGCTGTCTCGTCTGTACCTACAGCGACTTGATATAAACAATTACGTAATTACGAAAGAGAGTCTTTGAATTTCGAGCAACGTCACTCCGATTTAATGTTAATGGGATGCCATGGTAATTACTTGTCACGGAATAACCGCTACTTAATCGACCGGCGCGAGGATTAATTAGCATTCTGCGGCTAGGAATTTTAGTTACAAAATTGTTTGCTTATCCCGTTATACTTAATATTAACGTGCGACCATGCAGTGAGTTTTCTATTTTAAAAGCATGCTTAACGAATTTACTCGATTACGCGGTATCTACGTGAACGATCGGATTAAATTTTCTTTCATCGGAATTTTATTGCTCGTCGCAACGTAGCCCGGGTAATTAAACGTAGAATATTCCCGTGTTATTCGCGAGCAATTTTTCCGAGTACTCACTGGCGTCCACGGCCTCGAAGAGCATTTAAGATCGTGACGGTGAACGCCGAAACGTGGATGTAATATCTCGAATATCTCTTGTCACGATATCGGTTAATTAGACTCGGTACATTTTAATAAGCCGCGTAATTAATTTTCAAATAAATCGAGGTACGCTGCAGCTTGTGTAATTATTGTTGTTAATAATATTAATAATTATTAAATGCTATTATTGTTATCCATGAGTTAATACCCTTTGCTTGGAGGAAACAAAATTGGATAAAGTGGTATTTAAATGGATTAAACGATTAATGGTTTGCAAAATATATCGGGGGTACTGCTCCCTTATATTCGTTGGATTTATTTCCATTTCTTCCCTTAATTCTTTCGTTTTTTAATTTTACAGCGTTTAAAGATTGACGATATTTTGTTTATTTTTTCTTTCCTCTTTTTCGATTTTTCAATTTTTCTGTGTGTCAACCGGTCAAGGGTTCATGGCGATGATAGCGTTAGTAGAACTCAAAGGTAATTGCCTTAAAATAGGAATGCACGTATGCACGATATATCGGTATTTTATATCGTTCATAGATATCGAAAATTTCTCCAATAATGTTTTTCACACGTTTTTGCTTCGCTTTTAATGTCCGATAACAATATTAATCGTAATTATATTAGCAGCTTGCAAACACAGCGCTAAAGTACGGGAATAATTACGTACACATCGTAATATTAAAGCTACCTTTACGATACTTTTTTCGAAGGTCGGGAGCGGTTTTTGTCTTGGTATAATTATTTATTACAAAATCGACAAAATAAAAAATGTAATATCCATTTAAACTTATCCACGTACCTATTTCTTTGCGTTTAATTCGACTACGATCGATAAATACGATTTCAAAATCTCTGACCGATGGCTCCAGATTTGAAATCAGAAATTTTTCCTCGAAGACACATAATCATCGACTCTAAAACCCCCTTTAAGGACTTTAGAGATTTCTCGAACTTCCTCGTTCGAGGTTAACGAATTCGAAAATTTGTATCCATCCTTGGTTCGAATACCGTCGTTAGTGACAGTATGGGGAAATTCTCGCAAAAGTCCCTAGCGTCTGAACCGACAGGAAAGACCATAGCACGCATGATCCGGATGAACACCGCAAAAGGGACCAACCGATCAATTAATCGATGATACATTTACCTACAAGGTGAAACGAGCGGCTCCTTGGACGTGTTTGTGTGACATATCCGGCAGACAATGGAGCCAACCGAGACCAGGCTGCGGGTAAGCCGGTGTTGTTGGCCAAGCCCGAGAGACATTTGCTGGGTGTCGCAGTCATTTAAATTGCAGGACGAACCCTCGGGAATGGTGACCGGTAGCATCGGGATGCCGTGCTCGTGATCCAAGTTCACTGCAATCGAAGAGAAGGATACACACGAGTCGGTGCATATGTATGATCCAGCACGCTCCCTACGCGTTTACTTACACCCTATTCGACGTAATGGCCGGCTTTCTGTGAAGTTCTATGCCTCGAATATCGATTAACGCTCAGTGGGTTTCGACGTATCGAGATGTTTTCGAAATGATAGCCGGTGGACGTCGAGTTATACCAGCCCGAAGATTGTGTATTAATGACAGAGGCGGAAATTGAGAGCTCGCCGATCGTGCAATCGCTAATGATTATTTGCAAGATAATATCGCGAGATTTTTCGTCGCGTGTACGGAGTCGAAAAATTTCATTCAGCAGAATGCACGTCGATATTAAATTTTTCTCGACGGCATTCATTGCTTTCCCGCAGTTTTATATTTTTATTTATCTGTCGACTGATTAACGGATTTCCTTTTGTAATAGGAGAGAACGATTAATTCGAAAATACGAGGATGATGAGGTTTGGGTTAACAGTATGGCTGGTATACGTGGAGAAAATAAGGAAAATGGAGAAAATGAAAATAATGAAAGATTTGTGAAATTTTTATAATCGCTAGTCAAATAAAATTAATTTATTTCTAATTTAATGGGAAGTAAGCCTAAAATTGAACAAGAGGTTGTTATTGTTTCGGAAAATGGAGGAAAAGGGAGAAAAGAAAAATAATGAAAGTTTTGTGAAATTTTAAAAATTTCTAGTCAAATAAAATTAATGTATATTTAATTTATTTTTAATTTAATCGAAGATAACCCTAAAATTGAACAAGAGGTTATTTTGTTTCGGATATTGTACAATATTCAGTGAAATGCTCGATGGGCACGATTTAATATATATATTTAATATATATTTAATATATATTTAATCAACGAATCAATATTCTACGAAAGCATCGTAACTACTCTACTTTGAGTCATTGAATTTGAGCATTAAGTTATGCATGAGGTAGTTAATTGCGAATGTAAAATAACAGGAACAAAGCGGAGTAGAAAGTTGAAGATGGTGTACATATACAGGGTGAACAAATCATTTCATTCATCGCGTGATCGATTAAATTTTTCCCCCTTTTTATTTTGTAAATCATAAATTTCGAAGGTTCTTCAATCACACGACGTTTAATTTCTTTTACATCCTCTTTTTATTCAAGGATTTTAATAAATCCTTGATTTCAAGGTTCCATCGAGATTTTCATGTATATTTGATCTGAATACAGCAGAATAATTATTCTGATCTCGTTGAAATCTTTTCGAATCTCACTGGATGATGAAAAATAAAAGAAGGAAATTGTAGAATTACAATATATAAATAAAAGTTGAAGCTGGCTTTGAAAATTTACTTAATTCACCCAAGAAGACCTACGAAATCGTGTTATTTGTAATAAAATAGAAAATTTCTAGACGATCAAAGGAGAACGGAAACAACAGAGGTGACCATGTTAAATAGCCCACCTTGTATACGATGAACCACGCACCGCACGCATCTGCGTGTATTTACAGCCTATTAGTCGTAATGGCAGGCTTTGTGGAAATTTACTCCCTGGAATTAATCAATACGAAATCTGATATTGCCACTAGAATTACAAGCAGAATAGCAGTATTTGAATTGTAGATTCTTAGTTTCGCGAGGTCGTGAAATTTCATTAATTCCCTCGTCTTCCGATAAGCGTCCGCGGATAAAACGATCTCGCGATACGATACGTCGACGAACTGACTCTGGAAATTTACCTCGTACGTTGGAATTTCCTGTGTCACGAAATCATATACCTCCGTGAATCGTTGAATTAAATATCGAAAAAAGAATTACCGAGATATAAAATGGAGATAATAAGGGATAAAGGAGGATGAAATAGGAAGATGAAATGACCCGTGGAAATCAAAGAGAGTTAATTAGAGAACAGAAAAGCCTCGGGAATGAAATGTTAAATACAAGTATCGAAAACTCTACATGCGCAAATGAAATCGGATTTTCCACCGATACTACCATTCTACCCGTTCTTCTTATTTCCCTGCACACGATCCAGATACGTGGAAATTGTAATACGCGAGATCCTGTTTGCAGAATCGGCAAACATAAAAATACCTTGAATATTTGAATCGTAATAATAAATGATAAAAAGTCACGTTGCCTGTGATATTTGGTTGCTGTTGTTCCGTGCGATCACGAAGAGATTTTGCCATGTAGATTAATTTGATAAAATAAACGGAGACCAGTGATCGGAGTAAAATGAAAGAACCGATAGGAAAACAAGTAAGTCGTCGTCGTCAGTGAATTCCTTCCAAACTGAGATCCATATTAACACTTTGACTGTCACGGTGGTCATTGGTAACTGGAAGGCTTGAACTATTTACAATTTTTAAAATTGACAGTTAATTGTCAACCGGTACCATGGCATCACGGTGGTCGTTGGTGTCCGGAGGGCTTGAACTACTTACAATTGTAAAAATTGACAGTTAATTGTCAACCATTACTGGAGTAAAATGAAAGAACTGATAGGAAAACAAGTAAGTCGTCGTCGTCAGTGAATTCCTTCCAAACTGAGATCCATATTAACACTTTGACTGTCACGGTAGTCATTGGTAACTGGAAGGCTTGAACTATTTACAATTTTAAAAATTGACAGTTAATTGTCAACCATTACCAAGGCGCCACCGGTGGTCATTGATGACCGGAGGGCTTGAATTGTTTACAATTGTAAAAATTGACAGTTAACTGTCAACCATTACCAAGACGTCACGGTGGTCATTGGTGACCGGAGGGCTTGAACTACTTAAAATTATAAAAATTGACAGTTAATTGCCAACCGCCACCAAGGCGCCACCGGTGGTCACCCATGACTGCCAATAAGATAAACGCTGCATTTTGTAATGAAGCTCTTTGAATAATAAAAATTCTCCCGTGGCATCATACAAAACATATGACTTCTGCTTGACAGTCAAAGGGTTAATAGCAAATTCCAAATATATAAAAATATTATTAACCCTTTCGCTACCGCGAATACGTGTCAAAGATGGAAGCATTACGATCGTGCAATCTTTAGCATTCGGTCATTTAATGCAAATCTTTTAAAGAAAAGAAAAGGAAAACTGACCATCGCAATAGAGCTTGCAATTTTTTGCGAAGAGAGCTAACCGGAAGATAGCACTTGTCTTAATTTTTTACTCAATTTTTGTAACCGATGACTATGGTCACCCATCGCATGTAGATGACGTCTCGTGGCCGGTTACTATAGTCACCCCTAATAGCAAAATGGTTAAATCATCCATATATACCCATGGAATCCAAATCAGGAGAGTGAGAATAAAAATCGAATACAAAAATAGTCGACAGTCTTCCATCTATCTTACTAAGATCAATATCATATCAGCATCCACTGTACTGTCTTCAAAATGACGTCATGAGAAAGGTAGTACGAATTTCAATAGTGAGAGAAGAAACCGTAAGACACTTCACAGCACACCATGGCAGGGTTAAAAGCTTCAAAAACAAACTCCTCAAAAACTATTACTCATGTCTCCCCAGAAGACTCGAAAAGAAACATCCTAATTGCCCACTCTTTTTCTCTTGCATTCCCACACGTACCTACACTTCCTCATACACAACCCCGTATACACACATATGCACATACTCGTACTCGACAGCTCCCAATGTCTTCAACCCTTTGCACTCGAGAGGTGAGCTTCAGTCACCATTTCATAAAATTTGGAAGATCGATATTAATTAATATATCCAATTTAATGTAATGTAACAGAGTGCAAAATATCGAAATCAAATAATTTTTCAATTCTATTATTGTACAATTCTTTATTTACTGCTCAAAGAAGTATTATCAGTCTTTTAGTACAGAACCTTTGAATTTCTACTCTTCTCTAGCCAAAAAGTCGTCCAGTGCAAAGGGTTAATTTTATTCCAGTGAATGTAGGTAAAAAATTCAGGAGTTATTTTAATATGCAAATTGAGCGAACGCGTTTAATTGTAAGTAGAACGATTACAGAAATGAATAAATAACGAACAAAGGATCTTATGAAAATAAAAATAAATCGTATTGTGCCTGTGGAGTATAAACGCATAAAAGTAATTGTACCAACTGAGATTTTTAAGCAGACACGTACCTACGTGCATTCCAAACGTGGCAAATATTCGATGGCGAAAATATAACCAATCGGCTGAACCCTCGCTCGAGACGTGCGACCGGAATGGTACTCGCGGGTAAACTGATACGGTAATTTCTGCAAGATCCGCTTCTTATTCAATGCGATCCTTCCGTATGCAAATGAAGCGCGGAAGGAGAGACAGCTGGAAAAGAGGAAACGACACCGGTTTGGATAACCGATAAAACTGTCAGTTTGTCGCAGTGAAACACGACGATGCGCCCCCTTTTACAGTTGACAGCTCGTCCCTTTTCGTTTTCGTGACAAGCGACGAACGAATAAACAAACACGAGGAGAAAACGAACGAACAAACGCGACGATATTAAATTTATTAAATTCCAGATATTCCTCTCGATCGCTGTATATTAATTCTTCTTTCTACTATTTCATTTTTGTTACTTCAGTTATGGTATTTCGTTCGTTTCTATTTCCCAAATTTATCCCGAATTTTTTCCCCACGTTTCTCGATCCCCGAAATTTGATTTTATTTTACACAGTTAATCTCGTGAACACGCAGTTAAAATTGAGATTTCGATAGGTATCCAAGAATTTTTGCCAGGTTTGTTTAAAAGATTAGATGAAATCGGTGATAAAAAGAGAGTTTGGAAAATTGAATGTCGAAATAGTTGGCATATTATTCAAGGGGAAAAATTTTTATTCGATATTCCTGTAACCATTCTGTTGAAAAATTAAAAATTCTTCGAACGGCTCAAATTTTTGACTCCCTTTCGTAGGAATTTAATTACACGCATACGTGCTGGTTAACTTCTCGAGTACAGTAAACACGAGCGATACAGTTTGTTCGCGAGTGATTATAGTGTTCCATTGTATTCCATCCAGTTCTGGAGGCTGCAGTCGAGTTAACGCATTCTTTTCAAAAATCGACTCGAGCCGATTTTTATTCCACGTGTATTTAAATGCACGCGTAGTAATTCGCGAATATTTAGCCAACTCGAAAGCTATTATACAGGTTAAATAAATTTCGCTAATAAAAATGATGTTTCGATTAATTGTTATATCGAAACCTCGATACTCGTAGAACCATAATCCACTATGTCACCGATCCACAAATTAATACCGATATTCTGAAAATTATATGAAGAAATAAAAATGCAGCGATGCACGCGAAATTAAATACAGGTGCATTTAAATATACGCGAAATAATTCAAACAGACCGTGTAGTTAATGTATTTTTATTAATATCTAAACTATAATAAATTTATATAAAGAAATTAATGAAATTAATTAAATAAACAAAATAATGATAAATTTTTGCATAAATTTTTGCATAAATTTTTTAGTAGTTGACAGTCATACACGCACGTGGCCTAGAAGAAGGCCATTGTCCCCATAACTAAAGTGGTGCCATTTGCAATTATATTTTCGTTAAATATCTCGTATTTCGGTTTCGGAACTCGACACAGTTGTCCTTTAGGTTCGATTGATTTTACGAGCACGCTATATCACTCGCGCTTAGTATACCCGTAATGCATTCGCAATGAGAATTACCGCGTGCAATGTATTCGAACGTTTACCGTTTATGAATTTACTCGATCTTGCCGTATTTTTGATTCTATTTAATCTTCTTCGCTGCACATGCTGCCATTGTTTGCTCGATACTTACAAATGTTTGCGAAGTCTGATCCATCCACTATTTATCGCCCGCGAGGCATGAATTATTAAAGAGAATTCGCGATCACCTACTTTCAATGTGTAAACGCACTTTTCGTTCGGAAACTGATATGCCGACGTTTAGTAGGATTTTCATTTTTCCTTCACTTTTCCTTCACTTTTCCCTCATTTTTCGTTCATTTTTCTTTCATTTCTCGTTCATTTTTATGCGCGCCGAGTATTTAATATTTTCATGTAATATTCGAAAGATATGACAAAACGAAAGGGATGGCGCGAAAAATCGCGTTACCGGATATATCAGTTTCCGATTATCTCCTTTATGAGCGTCTGCCATAACTGGAGCGAAATTAATACGCAGGCCGATATTCAGTACTCGGCAGGCGCGAAATTAACTTATTAAAAAATTAAGCACGGCAAATTATCGCTGTAGTGAATAAATTGATGTTTTCGTCAATGATATCCCTTTTCTGTTATACCGCTTTTTCATCCATTTAACTTTCATATCAATTATCTTAATATTAATTACGCGATCGTTGTTGTCGGATCATTTTTCCAGGCAACTTTCCACTCGATCTTTCAGTCTATCGAGAAAATTAAGGGAAATTCGTATTCACATTTTTGGAGATTTATCTCTCGATATTCTTCAATTTTAAATATAAAATGTACCTATGAATATATTTATTATATGATAACTACTATAACTACGATATTATGTACTCTGTATTCACGTGACATAGATTTTGTTACAGGTCGTACGATATTTTTATAAATTTTCCAATTATTCGTGAAATTCTCTGATATTTATTCATAAGTATTATTAAGTATAGTGTTATTAATACTTTCTTTTACATTCAATGATTAATCAGTGATGATTGCATATTAAAATATTTATTAGAGCGCGGAACATTAATTCCCACATTTCCTTTCCAAAGTAAAATTTATTTTACTGTTAATTTTTCCCCTGCAGTCTTTAGTGTTGCATTTCTGCCTCCCTATTCGAGCAAACTTTCAAGATTTTCAGGAAAATGAAATGTACGCAAATATTAGATCGTTACGTACATTTTTGTCCACTTGTATTTTCAGATATGCTAACATCGAATTCGCAAATCGTATTTACACGTGTGCGAACAGGCTCGGCTTTGAATTGGATTGCTTTACCGAGTCTATTGACTCGTTTCAAAACGTATTACATCAATTTTTTCAATTCGCTGCTTTGCCGAATCAAATTTCATCGCGAACTGTTCCACGTGTTCCTCTTTACGCGTTGTTTTTCTCTCTTAATTTGCATAATTCAGCGACAGTTACAGGAATGTGATATTATATTTAATATTGCAAATAAATGTATAAGCAAATGGTCAGATTAAATTAAACGAATAAATATACACGTATTTGCACACGGTAACTGTGATAATGAACCCTGTTTGACGTCCAAATATAATCTGTCAATTAATGCACGATTAACTATGATCTATAATTGGCATTAATATTGCAGCATATTTTTAGACATAGTTTTATTGCTCGAAGGTACGATGGTCGAAGTGCTCCTGTATGGAACATCTTAAATGTTTTCGCGAAGGAAACAGACCCGTGGAAAAGTTGAAAATGTATGCAAATGGAGAAACTGAAAGTAATCGCTGACTGCGGCAGTGCCAAGTTCGAGTTTACGGATACCTCGCGGAGGGAAATCGATATTTGTATCGTTGGCACATTGAAAAATAGCGGAAGAAATGTGTCTTGAGACGTTGCCTCGGGGTCATAGGATTATGAAGATTAATTAACTGTAGAAACCGTGCTACGTCGACGTCGGTAAATTGAATCTCCCGAGTCAGCCGACTGGCTGATTTATGATACTATTGCATCGAAACTTTTTCCGGCGAAATACCCGGATTTGCATTGCATTAAATGGAATGGTCTATCACTCATAAGCGATAACCGTCGTCTCTTCTGGACGAAATTCTTTTAGCCGGCAACCTCCAAAGTCGTTGAAGTTTGAACAAATTGCTGTCGACAACGAACACGTTAATGGATATATTTTTGGCTTTTATTAAGGATTATACCGGTTCCCTTTGCGAGCCGTGAGCGAAAAAATTTTGAATTAATACTCTGTCGGCTGGGAATTAATGATTCATGTTACTTGAAAATATTCTCGCATTTTAACGGCGTTGAAATAAATCAGCGGATCCTAATTCGTTCCTAAAAAAAAAAGAATCACCTTATATGGTTATTTTTGTTATAATATTTAATATCTCTTATCGTTACTTATCTTACATCGATGATAATATTCCGACCTCAATTATCTCGTTTAACCCTTTGTACTGGACCATTTTTTGGCTAGTGAAGAATAGGAATTCAAATATTCTCTACTGAAAAGCTGACGATACTCTTTTCTGCAGTAAATAAAGAATTGTATAATAATAGAATTGTAGAATTATTTGATTTCGATTAAATTTAATATATCAATTAATATCGATCTTCCAAATTTTATGAAATGGTGACTGAGGCTCACCTCTCGAGTGCAAAGGGTTAATGAACGAAGCGGATGAATCATTGATATACACTACTTACAGAGAGACGGTAGGAACTTCGGAATTTGAAAAAATTCTCTTACCGATAAAATATAAAAATGAGCAACACACTGATAACTTACTTCAATATTTGCTTGCAAAATCTCTTGAAAATTTGTACTTAGGTGCAAAAAAAAAATTAAAAAAATACGTGGAATATGTTATAAGCATAAGTATTCGGGAAATGTGCGATAGTATTGGCAATGTTATTTTTGCCGACTACGATTTTAATTTAAATTACAGTGGATTAAAACATTTCTTTTTAGATTAGCTGTAAGTACTCGAAGATTTTTATCTTCGTTAAAATTGAAATTAAAAATTAATTTGTAAATGGAAGGATATTGAAATTTAGTCGAATAGCATCTCTTTATCGCGTAAAGTGTATAAATAAAATCAGGCATGTTTAATTTGCATACACTAAACCTACGTTACAGTATTTTTATATTTTTATAGATAATTATTTTTTTATTAACTACTTACAATAAATATCGTACGTGATATTCGTGCATATTAAACGACGGTTCCCACTGATTTCGTACGCGGCAAATCATTCGAATGTTCAATAAACGGTAACGAATTTTAGCAATAACGATGATAAACATAAATAAAATATGTAATTTACTCTTACATGCGTATTTAGGAGGATACACGCAATGCATATGCAAAATAAGTAATACATATTTATTACTCATAAATACGAAATGAATCTATCTCGTTGGTCCACTTTTCACGTTACCAAATTTTGATCAAAATCTGCACTTGCATAGACCACTGAAATCCAGTTATAACTATCGTTATGCCTTCATATTTAACCCTTTGCACTCGACGATTTTTTCGTTACAGGAGAAAAGTAATTCGAACACTTTCTGCCATAAAGTCGTCGATAATTTTAAAACGGTAGATAAGAAATCGTGTAGAAATTAAGACGTAGAATTATTTTACTTCTATATTCCACGCATCGTTGGGTAATTGTAAATTTGATATATTAATTAATATCCTTCGTTAGAATCTGATTAAATGGCGACTGAGAGGTGCCTCACAAATACAAAGGGTTAACTATATTTTGTATAGCATAAGGCACAAGTAACGTGATATATTATTTAAACCTATTTCCATAGACATCCATAATCCAGTTATAAATATCATTACATTCTATGCAATTATTCTTTCATAGAAGAAAATATGTAAAACGACTCATATTCAGAAATATGACGCATACTCGAAAAACTAGGCAAATTTATAGTTAATTAAAGTTCTACTTTATTCCGATTGAAATACACATTTGCATAAACACAGCAGTGCCAGTGGTCGTTTAGTGCGTTTCTTTGTCGGAATTAAAGAGAGCACGCAGCTTTCATGCACGTCTGCTTCGACAACCCCGTGCTGTTCACCTCTTGCGCCCCTCTCATCCGTGTCCGTTCAACGCAGACAGGGACGATCCTTGAACGATTTCCGTCCCTCTGTCGACGAGTGACGCGGCGTTTCGGATTGAATTTACTTGTCTCCGTTGGCGGACATAACATTTCCACCGAAGAAGTTTACCTTTCGACTTTAGTATTCGAGATTTTGTTTTCGCCAATCCCCGACCGAGTCGCGCAACCGCCAAAGTTTCCCGTCCGCGGGTCGCCGTTCACGGATTTCCTCCGTTTCGAATTTCCCATACTTCTTTTTACATTGCTCCCCAGACCAGAAAAACAGAAACATTTTCTATAAAATTCTTCCGTCGTCCTTCGACTCCGTTCCTTCGGTTCCCATACTTGGGTCAAACCACGGGAAAATATGTCGCCGACAGTTGTCATCGCGAAGGTATTTGTGTAGAAACGAGGATATTTTCTTCCATTCGTTGCTTCCCGTTAAGAATCCGAGCATTAAGAATTTTCATTTCTTCTTTTCTTTATTTCCCTTTCTCTCTCTCCTTTCATATTTCACATCACAGAGTTTTCGATATTCTCTCGAAACTTGATGTCATATCTGAAAAGTCGAAAATATCCGAATTTTTTCAAATTTTCTGCAATTCGTTAATTTTGTAGTAAAATTACATAGTAAAGTAAACTCTACATCCTAGGGATGTGGGAGAAAACCCCTGCATTTTGTCTTTTGTTACCTATTCTTTGGAGACGTCCTGTGACCTGCGTGATCCTAAACAGGCCAATTCTAACCGATCGCCCATTCAGTGAAGATCTATACAGTTTTCAGCGTTTCCACTGACTACTATTCCTTTGCGTTATAACTCTTTTAACAATTAATTTGGCAAAGTAATTGGCGATTAACTAATTGCAAGCTTTCTCGTGGCAATCTCTTTGCTTGGATGAAATTAATATTTCTCTAGTAATACCTTCGTTCCATTACGACTATGGTAGTTTAAAAATTTCAAAGCGATCTTTAATCTTCCGTGTATATGTAGGGTTGGAATGAGTATGGTCTC
>NW_016913738.1:63349-70259 GCF_001483705.2 Eufriesea mexicana | reverse complement strand
ACGGTTCATGCAAGAAACGTAGCCAGGTCGTAAAATTGATCAAAATTTACGTGTTTGTGCGACTGAAAAGGGTGATTGGCAGATATCTGAGAGAATAAGCATGCAAGACTAGTGATACTGCTCGTGGCAGTTTGAGACATCTAGATACATTTCTCTTAATTAATTATAATTTCTTAATTATAATTACAAGCATTTATATATGTAGGTATTGAATGAGTATGATCTTGAAAGAGTTTCGGGAGTGTTGGAACTCAGAACAAAGGTGACCGCGCAAGAGGATCGATTGTATGACAGAGCCGAGTGCGATAGACGATTGGAAGTTAGTTTATGATTGCGGTTTGAGGTACCTGGTCTACCGAGTTTGCGGGGGAAAAGGGCATGATTGGGAAGGAAAGCCTGAGTGTGAAGAGAGGACAGACTGAATGGTTTAAATAAGGGTGCAAGGGAGCAGACGAGTCAGTGTGTAAGAGTCCAAGTCATTCTAACAGTTCAGTCTAAGACAGTCCATCAGCCAGTCGAAGAATGTCCAAAGTCTAAGAGTTTCCAGTCAAAGACAGTGTGTCAAAGTCTAAAGTCAGTTTAACACATTGAGCGCCGGCCGCATTCGCTTGTTTCCGAACAATGAGTAGCTATAGAAAATGTTTAAAACTCATACATTTTCTTGAAATACTATATTTTGATTGCACATTCGTCATTCCGTGGACATTTCACTATTACTAGAATCGTCGGTATCACTCAAATATCGTAACGGAACAGCTCTTGATATTCTCCTTGGACCCAAATCGCTGTCACTGTCCTCGACTCGCATGTCAGAATCTTCCGAATGTATCGAATAATCTGATAGAGGGTCAGCAATATACTCGTTAAAAACTTCGCTCATATTATATGGATAAAAAGTTACGGAATAATAAGACTTGTTATATTGTTCAACGAAAAGCGTAAACCTACGAAAGAGGCACTAACTAAGGAATACACTGCTTGAGAGTGATTCTTGCTTTGATCGTTCCTGAACCATCGTATATGTTTTATTTTCGAAGTATAACAAATGCAGATCGTCGTAAACATGACAAGTGAACGCAAATCGATGTGAAAGCATCCATACGAGCAAAAGAAAATCCTCATCATCGTGAGGGCGAGAGTCAAGTGACAAACTTAGAACCCGCATTATCGCGGGGCCAGTGTTCAAGCGACAGACTCAGAAACCCGTGTTTTCATGGGACCAGGGCTCAACGTGTTGAGAAACATCAGAAGAGCGTGCCTATAGCGAATCTCTCTTGTCTCATAGCCAGCCGCTGTCATTCTATTTGTAAGCTTATTTTATTCCATCGAGAAGCCAACGATACTATTTTGAGTCAGTCCACCCAAAATTCGAGTCTACGTATATTACGGGAGATTATGAAACATTTCATCGCTATTACTGCACAAAGCTAGCCAGCAAATCGTAATCCCGAGCAGGAAGGTGATGCTTTTTGCTACATCAGAAACTACCAGCAGCAAAATTGCAATTCGATGTTGGTATAGCACGGTGAACTCGCGTATACACGTTCTCCATTGTGAATATCTTAGATAGTTCAGTCCATTTCATCTCTACTGCTTTATCGCTAAATATTGCCTGACTTACGGCACGGAAATTGTTGAACGGACTGCCGCAGGTATCCACAACGATTTCATTGTTCACGTTCTGTACATTCTACGTTCATCGGCATTCACGCCTCCGTGTACCGTCGTTACACCAGACAGGCCACATTTGTCATTTCCAAGGGAATAGTTGATTCAACGTTTCTAATTAAATGCCGGCAATAAGTATACACGGCGTGTCATAATTTATCGATGTTGGCGATCCATTTGTTCCAGAACTTTTGGAACGACGTATCGTTTAGTTTAACGGGACTTGACTTATCGTTGATAGCAAAATTAATAATGGCGTTTCTAATGACATCGCGATTAATTTTCCAAGCTTCGTCCCTACGTGGATATCTCTTTGGCATCGATCCGTCATTAATCCTCGCGTTACTCGCAATTTTTCCCAATTTTTCGTTAATGCGCAACAATACCTTTGATGTTATGTATTTGACATATTCTTCCGTGGTGGCCTCGTCACTCAAATATGGGTGACGCTATTCTTTTTTCCAGTTAAATAGGATTTTCAGTTGGACTTTTAAAAGGAATTTAATGAAATAAGCACTGAAATATGAATACAGGATATGCAATATAAAAATATTAAAAATATGCATATTATATTGTAGGAATTTTCTTTATTGGCTGGCTTTTTCTGACACACTGACCTGGCGATTAATATCGACGGACTCTCCACAAGTCTTTTTCTTTCTTTTATTTACGCTATTCAACCCATTATAGGGTTATTAGCAGTGTGCACCTTTTGTGCATACTAACATTACAGAGTATTTACATGTATAATATTCTCATTCTAGAACTTATGTCCAATTCCTAATTATTTGTCAAGAACATTGATTGGTACAGACTGAACGATCTGGATTTATAGTAGAGTAGTCAAATAGTATATGCGATTATAGATATAGTTTATGGCTTCTGAGGAACTGGTGTATGTTTGGAAGAAGGCAAATAGTTGGTTTGCTTAGGAAAACGTCTGTCGAATATGGAGGAAAGTATCCCTTGCAGCAAAGTTTGCGAATTAATTCGTTTCTGTTACTACCATATAGTGGACATTGCCATATTAAATGGTCGAGTCTAAACAGTCTAAACACATTGAGGTGGTTTTGGACAATTGGAACAATAGGTCGTAGCCTTTTTTACATTTTTCGTAATTGTCTGTCAATATGTTTACGAGTGATAAAACCTTTCCAAGTGTACTACTCTGTTCTACTACTTTGCAAAATGCAGGTTTGTTAACCTTTTGAGCGCTGTGAACCCATATATGAGTTCTCACACAACCATTCAATCTGGGCTATGAACGCATATATGGATTCTCACACAACCATTCAATCTGGGCTATGAACGCTGTATAGTTTTATAAAACAATAATTTTGCAATAGATGCAAAATTCAAAATTATTAAATTTTCAATTTAAAAGATGTAACTTACTATATTTTGTATTGTGTAATTGTTCCGACGGGGTTGTAAGGCCCATTACGCTGCTGCGGCAATGTTGCAGGGATGCGGCCTACTCTAAAGTGGTAGCCTACTCTAGAGCTAGGCCTGATTATTGTTGAATTGCAAAGAGTTCTATAGTAGACAGTCTCCTGTCTATCGTCGTGATGAAGTTTCTTGGAAGAATCCTTTTGTGAATGCCTTGTCGGTGGTTTTATAAGGTTCGTCTGTCTACTGATTGGTTGGTGTAATATTAGGGTTGTGTGCTAGCTTCAGCGTCTTTCAGTGGTGGTAGTTTAAACAATTTGGGTCCTTGTTACGGTTTACCCAAGCGGTAGTTTAGCTGACGATGAGTATATACAAGTCAAGGGACTCTGACAATAAGGATATAAAACAGTCCCCCACTTGACCTGGGACATTGCGGTCCTAGGGCCGCAACAGTAATAGTAATAAATAATAGTAATTCAAAACGATTCCGGGCATCCTGCTGCGCGGAAATGAAAAATTCCAGACTCCGTTGACCATCATCTAACGAGTGGTGTCTGTGTAGCGACCATCATTCTCACCCTCGCCACTAGATGGATTCCGATTTCGAGGACTTTCCCGCACGACCTCCATTTCCTATATATTTCACTTCCCGTCCTTCCAATAGTATCCGAGTCTAAGGCAGGGCCTGCTAGGGTTCTTCCTCGTCCTGTTTCTGTGACTTCCCGATGGTATCCTAGTAGTCGTCTTGCTATGATAGGTAATAGGTAAAAGAACACAAGGAAGAGATGCGTTTCGTCCTGGGCCTGCTAGCTGACTCGTCAATGAAGCTTCCTAGCAGGCCCCGTCTTAGACTGGGATACTATTCGAAGAACGGGAAGTTATATATATAGGAATTGGAGGTCTTTCTAATGTTAAAAAAAAAAGGGGTCTGCTAGGGTAGCCTTATTGATGAGTTTGCTAGCAGACCCAGGACGGAACGCATCCCTTCCTTTTCCTACTACCCCTTCCAGCTACACCCTCACAGCGAGGATACCTGTGACCTCAACAACAATGGGGAAGGACCCCCACATCTTTATTACACCCATTCAAATCATTAATCCGATAATGTTCCGGCTCTCCGATTTGGGCCCTCTTGACGAGAAACTCAACCAAATCGCGCTGGGCGACGATCGTGTTAAACAGAAATCGTACACCTGTATAAATAATTCGGGACAGGTGTGATCTCCAAAAAATATCGAATATTGGAAAAATATTCGCCCACGGTCTCAGCGGAAAGCAAACGCAGCTTAACCGGTGCAATCCACTGTCAATGCTAGAATCTTCGTTCGTGGAAACGAGGATGCGAAAAATTCCACGAAATATCCCCAGCCACTTCTTAAAGTTCGTTTAACCAAAACGCATGGCCCAATCAGGAGCAAGCAGAACGTACACCGGCTGAGCTGCACGAAGGCACACTCGATGGCAAATCGGAGAAAGAAGTCACGTTCGCGTAACAAGGGTGGTACGCGTGGCAGCCCTTAACGAAATGCTTTCGTAGCTCGTTGAAAGTCACCGGTATACGTAGTATGTCCCGTTGTCTCTGCGAACATCGGCCAGATCCCAGACGATACGTATTATGGGATACGCAATTTCACGAGCAGCCACGGGGGCGGGTTTTCGGGGTGTCGTGTTTAGTGGCGATAAATTTCAGGGCTGTACCTTAAGACGGTCAGATATACGCGTGCACGTTCTCGTGTGCGTGTCCACACGTACCACGCCGTATAGCCGCGTGTTGGTGACTCGGTAGTTAGGAAGGTAGCTGGAGAGAGTTGCGCTCGCGACACAAATTTTCCAAGCTGCCAGCTGCGAGGACATATTTAAGGCGTCGCCCGCGTGTTTTCATAATCTCTCTAATTTCCATTAGCGCGATAAGCGGGCTAGATCGCGCGCGATTCCCTTGGAATTTACTTTAATCGCGACAAGCATTTTTCTCACCGTTTTGCGGCGTTAGCCGCGTCTCGTCCGTTGCTCGCACGCTAACGCAACGCTGCTCTCTGCATACCGATTCCACGCTCTTATTTATTATTTCTTCTCTCTTCGTGAAATTTCGGGAAATTCTTGAACCAATGACTATGGGAGAACCGAAGGCTGCGGGCTGAATAATATGGCCGATGATTTTTGAAGCGGAAGGATTATGCGTTATTTCTCGTGGAATTTATTGAAACGAATATCTCGCGTTTGTTTACGAGTGAAATGTAATAAATTCGAAACTTTCTTTCTTTCTTTGCATAAGAATAGCATGGTTGCTTTTTATGTTGCTCCACATTCTACTCTTCGTTCTCGCGTTCCTCAACCCCATTGCTCATTTCAGGTTTATCCACAAGCTTCGTGTCGAGTTCATATTGCTTCATTCATCCGTTGGTTTCCTTGCGCTGCGACGGTTTTATTAAAGGATTCCATAAGGTTGCCTCTCCTCGCATTTATTTACCAGAATTTCAATTGAAATTACTCCTCGTGTGGTTGCATTCGAATAACAAACATAACTCTAAGTGGACCAGTTATAATTACATCGTGGATGCTCTTAAAACGTGTTTAAATAAAAATACATGACTTTGTATACGAACAGCGGCCATATATAACCGACTATTTGAAACGAAATAAATTCCTCTTTAGCATCCACTTGGTTATTAAATTCTGGTGAAAAATGTACATTTGCACGAGCATCCGAAGTCTTTATAATTAATATAGTCTTTACAGTTGTTTAATTATATTCCTTATAGTCTCGCGCTATTTGTCGCGAAATTGACATATAGGGACTTTGATTAACGCTTTGACTGCCACGCCGAAATCACATGTTTCCCTCAGAACGTTATGCGAGTGCACCACTTGATGCGAGATTTGTTCTAATATTTTTGGATGCTCTAATAGAAATTTTTAATTGTTCAATGGGGTACTTTTTATTTCAAAGTATCTTCTAATTGACGGTTATATTCAGAAAACTGTCAATTTTCATTCAATTTTTACAATTGTTGTTTTTACAAAGTGTTAACGCGTTGACTTCCATAGTGGTCATCGGTGACCGGTGCTTGTCTCCCCATGGTGGTCACCAGTGCCCGGTGATGCTAATTTTTTAAATTTATATTTCATTTATTCTATCCATTTTTTGAAAATTTGAAGAACGTAAATAAATAGAGAAGTCTTAATGGAAAACATTAATAATTTCCACCATTTCTTTCTTTTCTTTGCCATATTGTTTGATAATCTGTAGCGACCATCATTCTCACACTCGTCTCTAGATGAATTCCTACTTAAAGGAGGTTCGAGTCGTCAGAGAATCCTCGACCTCTCATAAATAGAAGTTTCTGTGCCACCTAAGTATCCCCATCTATGACAGGGCCTGCTAGAAAGCCTTACTGACGAGTCCACTAGCAGGCCCAGGAGGAAACGCTCATCCCTTTCTTTTCCATTCGTCCTTCTACCTGTTACCCTATCATAACACGAGGACCGAGATACCAACAGGCCTGCACCATAGGAACTACTAGAGGAACTACCAGAAACTACAAGGCATAATAATAAAACGATCCCCCTTGTGGGAGGGGGGTCTCCACAAATTTATCATTATATCCTAAGAATAATGGAAATTTTATCGTGGCCTCCAAAAAATACCATATAAGAAGTGCATGGCAGTCAGAGTGTTAGCAAACGTTATGGTCACGCGAAAATGTTGCCAAATTGTGGTGAAAAAATTCTGTGACTCGCTTTGGTAGGATATTGTGTCATTTATAAAGTAATTTTTATTTCTCGTTGTCTTACCAAATATCTCGCTTCGCGAAATTCGAGTTTCCCACCCCTTCCCAGTCAAGGATACTACAGT
>NW_016913738.1:57093-62714 GCF_001483705.2 Eufriesea mexicana | reverse complement strand
TGTATAATAAATATAATAAATATAATAATACAATTTTTATTGTGAGTAAATGGATAAACTAATAAGAATATTTATTGAACACAATAACAGCACAATATTAATTATAACTAAATCTCGTAAAATAAATTCGCTTCTAACTGCGATATAATCTCTCGAGGATTCTCTCACATACAACGTCTATATGTAATGACTGTCATTCACCTACTGATTATTTTTTCACGACTCTCTGTCATACATCAAACATTCCACACACTCATACCACACAATCTATGACAACCACTACCACAATTATAATTGTATAATAAATACAATAATATAAGAAAAATACCTATTCTTCCTCTTTTCCTTAATAAAATTAACAAATCATATTAAACTCCTGGATATATTTTTGAACACTTCGATTCATTCGTTTGAATATTTCAATTCGATGGCAAATACACCGTTAGCGTTTTCCTTTCTTCGACAAAGATCAACGGAGAACGAGCGTTTCCACGTTCGGTTTGATTTTCAGTAGTAGAACCACACGCATTCGCGGACCGGTTCGTACGGTGAGATTTTTAACAGCGTTAGAACCTTGAAAGCTCTTCGGGCAACGAATGATCCGCGACAAAATCACGTTTCCTTCGAAATAATATCGGAAAGCTTGGACGAACCGGGCGTGGCCTGTGAACGTCGAGTGGCGCGTAAAAATTTCAAAATGTCACTTCCCGCGCGAGTCGTTGGACGTTGAAAAATGTATTACTTGTACAAATGCGTGCAGCACGAGAGAGGGAAACGGAGGACGCGTATAAATTAACCGCAGCGTGTGCACTCGCCTATCATACGGACGTTTATTTTGCATTTCTCAGGAAATTTATTGGCCGGATTTCTCTCGATTTGATACAGCCGTTTTATGGAAAGGACCACTTGAAAACGAAGTTTACGTGTCCAATGATATACGCGGCTGTTCGATAGATTATATCATGGGGAAAACTGGATGGAAAACTTAATGAAAAACGCTTTGTGACTTAGGTAGAGGATTACGAGAAACAGCAGCGAGAGTCGTCTATAGTTTATAGCTTTATTAACCCTTTGCACTCGAGAAGGGCACCCTTCAGTCGCCATTTGACAAAATTTCGAAGCTCGATATTAATTAATGTTATTGTAAAATTCAATAATGAAGCAAACTCTACATTCCAACGATGAAGGGGTCCCTAATATTCTGTCTTTTGTCACCAGTCTTCTGAAGACGACTTTTGAGGCCCTGAACAGTTCTGTTCTGACCATTCGCCCGTTGAATAAAGATTTACACAGTTTCTCTACAGTTTTCCACTACTCTTCCTTGCGTAATAACCCCTTTAACAATTAATATATTCAATTTAAAATAATGTAACAGTGTGAGAGGTATCAAAATTAAATAATTCTACGTGTTAATTATTATACGATTTCTTATTTGCTGCTCAAAAATATCACCAGCCTTATAGCAGAAAATTATTCAACTCCTTCTTTACTCTATCTTATCTCTATCGTAGCCAAGAAATCATGGAGCACAAAGGGTTAATCGTAATAGGATAATAGTGGTGTCTGAGATTTATTCGTGATGTAAAATTGATCTAGCATACACGAAAAAATATTTGAACGATATATCTGGGGGAGGAAGAAGATAAAGAGGAGGACTCTAAGGTTGGGAGGGGAATGTAGAAGAGGGCGAAGAAACAGGGTGGAATGGGGTGGTGAGGGATAAGCAGTGCATAGAAAGGAAGAAGAAAAATAATGTTACGAAGGAAGAACCAAGGATGGGGGATGGGATAAGATATGATTTAATTGTGTAAATAAGTGCATGTTATTCTTATTCTTAGTGTATCATAGGCTGTGTTATATCGTTTTATATCGTATTGTTGTTCTAGTGGTTATATGATATTTTATATAATGTAGGTAAATTAGTTAAATATTTGCATAGTTAGGATCAGTTGAAAGAGATAATATTAGGGATTATTATATGTCTATTAATTAGGATTAACAATTAGTTATAAAGAGAATGTATAAATAAGTAATATGTATGAAGAATCCTTGTAATGCAATAGGAAAGCAATAAAGATCTATCTATCTATCTATTTATTTAAACGATATATATATATAGAGAGAGAGAGAGAGAGAGAGAGAGAGAGAGAGAGAGATCACACGATCAATTCTTTCGACATAAAATCGACATGGACGTATTGAATGTAAATAGCAGGGTTAGGTTAGGAATTCATTACTTCAGGGTTCTCATAATCACCTGACCTCGAGTCCTTTGGAATCTTTTGAATTTCGTTATGTACAGTGTTGGGATTATTGAGATAATAAATAAATATAATGTATATATATGTAACGAAAAATGTATATTTCTAGGTAATTATTTGGGTGCTGACGGTTCATTTGGGTGGTTATATCACGACTGACTACTCGAATATGCAATCACCTCTGATGGGCCATCTCATATGTGCATCAGAATGACGTTGTTGTTCTCTTTCTTCCAACATATAGTCATTTGGAAATGACTTCGATTAGCATGTCAATTTGGTATTACAATGAAAGGAAAATTAATACATTTATAATCCGTTTATCGTTAAACAATTAATTGTAATTGTTATTGTAAATATTATTTCTCGCAATTCACTCGCAGAGAAAATTCGCTTTTAAAATTAGCATGTTTATAACATATTTATAATTAGTTTAAAAATCGTTCGACATAATTCATTCGCTATCTTATTCTCTCTGATATCGATTTGCGAGTAAGGGATGCGTGACGATCAATTTTATTCCGCGTTTACAGGGTATTCCTGATAAATTGTTCATATTTATGTGTCGTTTAAATGGTCGCTCGTTTGCATAAATTAGATCGTATGACAACCTCCTAATTTTCTTACAAATTGCAAGGTAGACTATCGATCCGGGACATTCTGTCCCTCGTTCCGACTGCTTTCGTGAAAATTTATGCACGTAGGAATGTGAATTTTACACGCACCTACGAGGACACGCGATGATATTGTGCGGTTGAAAAATTGTGGCGCATAATTTTTGCGCTAATCGCGACGTACTCCTCGTTCGATGTTGAGTTCGTTGGAAATTTCTTACAATTTTTCGAAACATTTCACGAATAGGTGTCACGAATACATGTCTTCCAATTTCTTCTTGATCTTGCAGATTAAAGTTACATCCCCGGAGAAATTTATTTCCACTTTTAGCTTCACTTTCAGTTCCATTGTAGTATAAGTTGGGAACCACAAATTTGCGAACTCGATCCCCCGTTATTTCGTTAAAAATAATTTTCCGTCTGTCCAATGTAAACGAACGCAACGCGAAACGACCGATAACTCTGGTTTCTGCATCGATGTTCAGTATTTAATATAAATTTCTGACGTTCTGAGAGAATTGAAATTTACTTAAATATGTATGCACATATCTGCACGTTTTCACGCAATTCGGGTTAATTGCGAGAATCAAACCGATATGTTTGAACTCGAAATACCGACTGCCAAATTCAACGCTCAATTAGCGAGCCAAGATTATAAAAACATGACTCGACACGGTCTGGAATTACCTCTGATTACATATTTTCGTCGTTAACGTTGTGCGCTAAGTAAACACTGCGGAACAACTTGACATGATAGATACTTTACGCAGTCATTAATACATATATCTAGGAAATCACACACGCAATACAACTTTATATGTGTTCTGAAATATAAAAATTCGAAGCATATGCAATATTCAGAAGAATAATAGATATACTGGGTGAGTCATTTAAAATAAGATAAAGTCTTTTCTTCGAAGCTACCGTAAATATCGACATGTCCTTCTGTTGTCCTTGTTTTATTAAGTTAATAACGTTGTACACTGGCCAATTATTCCAGGAATGAAAGACTGGAGAAAATTCACGTTTGCATTTAAACGGATAATACCTTGGTTATAACGAAATAATTCTCAACAGAGAATACAGACTACACAGATAAGCTGTATTATATAAATCATAATGAAGGGCATTAAAAACAGAAAATAAAAAATAGTGATTATGTCTGTTTACTTTTGCGATTAATCGAAACGATGAACTTTTATTTTTAATTAATTAAAATTATAGTTCACTTTTGTAGAGATACGATTGGTGGTGGTATATATATTTATTTATTAATAATAAATTAGGAGTGCGTGGGTGATGATTAAACACACGAATCTATATTGGTTCCCAACTTAAGACTGTGAGTGTTGGTTTTATTTGTGTGAATGGTGTTTAGGTAGAATAAATGATAGTTATTTGCTATGATATAAATATAATACGTGCGAGTAGAATCTAGTGTGAATGTTGATGAGAAATGTTTAGAAGAATGTGCCACAATGAAACAGTTATATGAGGATCGTCATACAGTAAACATGAGTTGATAAGAGTGAGAGAGAGAGAGAAAAGAATTTTCAAGATAGAGTCAATCTTTGTATTTAAAATAGTTTATTTAGTTTATTCTTGTCAGTATTTAAATATTATTGTATAAATATATTACTTTGTTAACTGCTAAAAAACGTGGGAGATAATGGTATTCATTTCTATCCACAAAGACTACGCTCAACTTGACAACGCAATGACAACTCAGCCTGCAATAACTAACTGCTCACAACTAGAACTGTCTACTAAGAACTGCACCAAAGATTGCGTACAACGAACTGTCTTCCAATAACTGTGTACTAAGAACTGTCTCCAAAGAACTGTCTACTAACCACTTTTTGCCTTATTTTATATGTTCCCCAACATGTATTCGTTTTCCAAAAACCTCCTCTAACATGATCAAATATTGTCGTGCTAGGAGCCTGACGCATAGCTAGGGTTTTTCCGATCAACCTGGCCTTCGAACCCTCTGTGATTATCTAAGCTAAAGCTACCTGTACTGTTTGGGGTGGAAAACCTGCGATACTACACTCTTATTTTTAATTAATTAATTTAATTAAAAAGCAGCTTGTCATGATTTTGCTCACCTTATATTTTCGAAATCCTCTAGTTAAAAACGCTTTCGCTGTCATCTATTCCTCGACTCTATTAATTAATTTAATTAAAAAGCAGCTTGTCATGATTTTGCTCACCTTATATTTTCGAAATCCTGTAGTTAAAAACGCTTTCGTTGTCATCTATTCCTCGACTCTTTTCACACCGTTGCTATGCGTATTAGGAAACAAGTATAGTGTGCTTGAGAGAAGAAGGCACAGCGTGTTTACATCCTCACGGCTGATTGACTCCATTGACACTTCCATGATCACAGGCAGTGACTGTTATTGACCGAAGATGGTGACATAGATCATCGGTCACGGTTTTCGGCCAATAGCTGCCACTGCCTCTGATCAAAGGAGAATCGGCGGAGTTAATCAATCGTGAGGGTGTAAACACGCTGTGCCTCCTTTCGTTGGACTCACAGTACTCGAGTCGTAGCCACGCCAGTGACACGGTGTACGCGCAAAGTTCGAAATAAAGTGCTCGAATTCAGGTTCGGACTAATAGTGTTTTATTTTTGGTGGATTTGGCTATTTGTAATAGAGCTTTGGACAGTGGAGGGGTTCTTGGTACTGACGTGTCGTGGGTCCTGGGGCTGGTTACCTTATTGTGTCAATGTTTAGGTGAT
>NW_016913738.1:0-56874 GCF_001483705.2 Eufriesea mexicana | reverse complement strand
CGAGATTTGCTTGGAAGTCTCGCTATTTCGTGCCACTAACGCTAAGTGACTGTCCGAGTTGCTTCCTGGTTAGAAATTCAAAGACGAGTTATGAACTCCCGATTACGAACTTCAACTTCTAGAACTCGCTCAGAAATGTAGAAAAATAATTAATGAACCTAAGATCGTTTTCCTCGGCCTGTCCAAAGTGTAATTTTTTATTCTCTAAGTGCTCAAACGTTCCTTTTAATAACGCACACGATGCAAACGAAAGGAGTGCATTAATTAAGCGAGTCCATGGGAAAAGGACGGTCGTTAATATCGTCGAAAAGTTGTAGCAAAGCGCAGAGTTTGATTTCTTTATTCTTTAATACTCTGTATATCGCAAACTTGAGAGGCGAGATTAGCGTTTGATTAAGCACGGATAAACTTCGTCTGTGAAGCAACTGAAGCTTCCAGGAATGAAAACAAGGTCAGGTTGTATAACAGAGTTTTTCGCTTAAAAATCCTACCTAGTGTCAACTGCAACGACTACATTCTCCGCTTGTCTTATAGATACCGTACTCCTTGTGTTCAAACTAAAATATTTAGCACGAAAGAAACGAGCGGAGACCTAAATTTTGCTAGAATTAACAATTGAACATTTTCAAGAGTCGACTCCTGGAGCTACGACTACGAGTCTCTAACTGCCTTGTCATTCGTCTGCAATTACTCTTGACGTCTGACATACTCGGAATTCGTACGAACTTTAAAATCCCCATCGCGAATGAGATTTCTCTGTTGCGGTTCTAGGATCGCACATTGAAAGTTAAGCGAGGACTGCTTTATATCCTTATTGACAGTCCCTTGACTCGCGGGCACTCGCTGTCAACTGATCACCACTTGGGCAAGCCCTAGCAATGGTCAATAAATCACCTTCAAGACCATAGGCACGAGGACCTAATTTACACACTCATCATAATAGAAAGACGTCGAAGCTAACACACACTGCCAGTATTATTCTCAATTAATAGGAAAACATACACACTCCATTTACATTTCACGCTAACTAATCAGTAGACATACGAAAAGGGTAGTATGACAGAGTTCTGCTCAAAATCACAAGAGGGCAAGCAAGTATCACGACCAGACAGCCAAGACAGGCCCACGATGGTCAACATAGTACCGGAGACAGTCGTGCATCAGAATTCTTCAGTTCAACCATAACCAGGTCTAGCTCTATTAACCCATTCCCGTGCTTTAACGGTCTGACTGACAGTTCCGCCTGGACTGAGAGAAATGCGTTATGCGATTAAACGATCCGCTATCAGTTACTCGATTTCCTTTTAATCTTCATTTAGACGCTCTCGTGAAGCATGGCCTAACAAGCCATGACGCGAGAGTTGCAGTATTAGAAACGCAACAAGCTCCATAACGTAAAGCCGGGAATCGCGGATCTTTGGATAAAGTCGATCTCGGATCATTGCAAACGGGATTCTGTTATAGTCAAGTGATTTCGAAGCAGGATGTGGTTATAGTCCTTCGTAGGTAGCCACTGGTGGTCATTAACGACGGAACGGGCTATGTTCAGCGAGAAATCGATCGCGATGATCCCAGGCACGATACGTTTCCACCTGGACGGAAAACATGAATCCATTACGGCAACAGCTGAGCCTTTAAACGATCGTTTATAAAAACGTTCCGTCTTCTTTAATCGCGCGTGAACTCGTTCGCTGATCAGTTTAGACAGGATCGATGCATCGTGTCATCCCGGCAGGTAAAGGTCGAAATCGCCGGTTTTGATAACGAAAATATTCCTTGGCCGATTCCAGATAACGGGATTAATCTGGGAAAAGGGGAGGAAAGGAAAAAGAGGGAAAAGAAAAAGGACCGGTAGCAAGTGAGATTTTCCTGGCTCGCGCAATACCGGATCATTCGTATCTGTCAGTGGCAAAGAGAACGTATTGCTGGTTGCACAAAAGCATTCTTTTTCGATGGGAATCTCGTCGCGGTATCGTACAATCTAAATATGTACGCTTTGCTCTGGTCCGTTCTTCCCGTTTCGAAGCTCAAGTATCCGTACAACAGCGCTTTCGAGGGAATGGAACAATTTAATGCCAGTCGTTTCTTGCTACGTGCTCGCTGTGCTAGGGTACTGCGAAAGTTTCGTAGCAGTGTAACGTGTCCCTCTTAGGAGGTATTTAACTTCACCGATGTTTTCGAGAAACCTTATTTCTTCCTCTACCATTGTCGCGTCGTAAACGATAGGAAAGGTCAAATTGAACTTTTTCGAAAGCACGATCTCTCGTTGCATCCCTAACTATTTCTAGAAGTTACATAAATTAGGCCTCTATGAGTATGTCAAAGATCTGTAGAGACATATCCATAGACGTTAAAAAGAAAACCATATTTTTCTATTCTTAGCGACATCGGGGGTCCCGAGTCAATGGCGGCCTAGTTTATGTCTGTACTACTAGCGCCCCATGACGCATGGTGGACACGAGGATCACGACGCGTGGGTGAGGGCTGAGAAAAATCAATTAGCTAGGGACCAGAGAGCGTTACAGATCTTTTTCTAAGAGCTACACGATTTTCTTGATACCAGCTCCCTTGTGCATAATGCCCATGCCCCCTTGTTAGAGGTTAGGGTTCCACGTGGATAATGAATGATCGAAACAGAGGTTTAATGCTTATGGATTTAATGTAAATATAAAATCATTGGATAACATAAATAACTAAAGAAAGGCTCTATCTATTTATATATACATTAATATTCTGTATGTAGATCTTAATGTTGTATTTGGATTTTACTCTTACTTTTATTTTACTGGACACACCACGCTCACACTCGGGAACAATTGACACTCACCCTCACTCTTTCTCACTGATCCACAATTGCCGGTTCTCATTCATTCTTCCGCAGTTGTCTATTCTTTCTCATTCACTCGTCATTCATACCAATAGAAACATTGCTACCAACAATAATAAACCTCGACGAAATCCGATATAGTGCTGTGGCAGCTCAGGTTCCGCCACTATGCCTGTGTCAGGTGATCGGATAAACTAAGGCCCAGTATTTTCCAGTCTCTCCCTCTGCGACGCATCAACAGTCGTTGCAGGCTAACAGGAATCGTAGGTATTGTCCTCAGGATGGCATTGACTATCGTCAATGTCATTCCGGAGATTAGTCTGAGCCTGGCAGTTAGTTTACAAGCCAGACCTCTTTGCTCCTTAATTTATGACCTCTTCAGTCACCACAAATTTCCCGTGTTTTCCGTGTAAGTGCTTTCCCGCGCAAATATAACTTTATTCCCACGCGCGGGTTGACGAGTCTTTTTCCTTCCCTTTCCATATACACGATAGCCTTCAAGAAGCTCTAAGGATGGAAGGACCAGTCGGTCTGACTTCGATCTTTCCAGCTGTAATTGCAAGTCTGACGGCAGTCGACCAGTAAGGGCCTGGGCACCGAACGTTGTCAAGTCTCTGCCTCTGCAGACATTTTACACCCTCAACAAGAATTGTACCACGAATCCTCGCATCAATAAACAGACGTTAATCCACATAATTGAGGGAGTACAGTTGAAGGTGGAGGACGAGAGGTTTTTAGTGTAAAGGGCACTACGTTTCCTTAGTAGGACTTTATTATGTGCGGGGGGGCCAGATGCGGAAATCTGAAGGCTAGCATTTTGGGAAAGACTCGTGTCGTTGGAGAGGCATAAGCGAAACTAACTCTTTTATGCGTCATTTATCTCATTAGGCGTCGAGGTGGTCCGCGCGTCCGCGAGTCACGGGGCCCTGGTCTTAAAGACATAAACCAGGCCCCCATTGACCCGGAACCCTCGATGTCTCGGAGTGGAAAATATTTACAAGGAACCTTCGTTTTCCGCATCTGGGATGTGTCCCTACACAGTTGATACCCCCTCAGTGCTTTTCGTTTATAAATCCCTCACGATATCCCTCGATTGCCTAAAGCGCCACAGTGATACGAAATGAAACGTGTTATCCGTCTGTCTGACCATCGCGGCTCTATACTACTGAACTACAGGTATTGCAAGTAGATAGTTTGCACATTCGTGCTATTACGCCCTGAATCGTCATTTATTCGCTATACGATGTCATCTCGTAACGCTCGAAAGCCAAATGGACGTCTGGTTAACCGATATTGCACTCACGTGATCGGCAGTTATGGAAGTTATGCAAGCATAATGCACGGTTGGGATCGTGACGGGTTTATTTCATAACATAGAAACACGCGATGAAATCGTAGAAATATTGCGGCAGTTCGACGGAGAAAATTCCTCGTCTCTGATACGGCGAATCCTGGCATAATTTCGGCGCGCGTACCGAACGGGGCCGGCTTACACATTCCTAGAAATGGAATCAGGCGGGCATCAAAGGATCGTTTCAGAGCGTCTTCTCCTCCGATGAGAATCCCAGAGAGAGAGGTTCATTGGTTCGATGTAAATACGACAATTCGCTTGGTCCGCTGTTCCTGCTCCTCTGCTCTTGATGCAAGATAGCACGACCTTCCGCCGCGAAGACGAAACGCAATTAACGTCGCTCGAGATCAGACGAGGTTACTTCGTGCCACGATCGAGCACGCGATTGAAAGCCTTCGGAAGATATATTAATTACAGCACTGGCCAGTATCACGGCGACGGGCTTTTAGCTAGGAAAACGCGACCGACGGACGCGGAAGGAGTAAAACGAAAAATTGAACTGTCGTCGTGTACCTTTCGCTGGGACAATGGAGAATTTAATCAGTCGAGTGAGTCGAACGGACAATGTGAAACGCGGAGTACTGGCTGCAGGAAGACTTGGTCGGCTTTTTTGAGGGAAAGTTATCTACGGGAAACTCGTCTGGAAACCAAATACCAGGGACAGAAAGCGTCCGGTGAATTAGTCGGGACTTTATAGATTAATTTCGACGTGGCTGCTGCTCCAGCTTGCACCGAGCTTGATTTCCTCCAATCTCCTATCGCTAATCGTGTAATCGTCGATTAAAAATCGCGGAAAAATTCAATTTCTACTCGCTTAATTACTTTGACATTCGTAATGGCCGCGATACAATAAACGGCCAGTGAAATGTGAAATTTTAAATACCAGTTATAATTGGAAGCAGTATGCGCAAACGCGAGGAATGTATTTTGTTTAATCGCATAAATTTCGGTTCGTATTAAATATATTTTTAACTTTTAATTTTCTGCTGGTGTTAATTGATGTTTAACTTATCTCATTTTTCTGAAAGCTTTTATTACTGTAACGAAAAATCAATTAGGGGAATTGGATAAAGTAATGTATTTTTACGACTCTTTCTAAAAAAAGGAAAAAAAATAGAATCCTCGTAATAAAACATTTTTGGATATCGTTATTTTTATTTTTATTTAATTGTTAGTTTATTTCCCACTCTCGTTAACTGCTCTCACGAATAAAAATCTGCGGGAAATTTTGTTTGCAAAAGATAGCGAAGGATATTTTTCTCGTTCTAACTGTAAAATAGTAATTTTTCAAAAATGGGAAAAATCGCTAAACTGCAATTTACCCATGAGTTGCTCGTACGGCAAATGAATATTCATGGCCACATTCAAGCAGAGTGTAAAATTTGTATAGAATTCAGTTGAATGCTGTGAGCAATTCAGTGGTTCTAAAAAGCCGATTTAATCGTCCCTCTGACCACGGGTATTCCGATCTTATAATTCTGGGACAAAGGTCTACGTTTCCTAAATGGTCCCTGGGAATGACGTTGGACAGTTGTGACCTTTTCGATGGGGCATTAGATCGTTTAATCGCGCCGTAGCCTCCTAATTGTGGAACACTTTGGTGTCCAACGGAGGTCCTTTAAAATTGTCGTACAGAGTCCTTTGTCCTGAGCAAACCACACGCTAACGTTTAAACCTCCACCGTGTGGAAAATCTGCCGTGTGAACCTCGGGAGTTTGCACTGGGAAACGATAGGGGCCTGATTCGCCATAATGTCGTGGATTTTCCAACACGATCGTAAAAATGGGTCGCATGATTTTACGTAATCGACCGTAGGTGTCGCAACTGTTTTATATCGCACGTTGTGAAGCAGAGAATGAATAGGATACAGCGGGATCAAATGGGATAGATGATCGAGCATCTGCGTGGACGTAGGATCAGTGTCAACTAGTTAGCATAAGATAGAAAAGATACGGATTATCTTTGAGCATCAAAAATAGCTTTCCCCGTGTCCTCTTGAGTGAACACTCTTGAGCTTCACACGGTATAACGTCGTCAGTTGCCGCTGAGATTGATGGGACTACAAATGATCTTCTTAAATCCAACGATCTCGACCCAGACCACGAAGGTTGTTCAAAAATTCGCCAGAATACAAATTCTAATATGGAAAGTGACTTTCCTTGGAAATAACAGTACCCCTTCACGACGAGTTCATAAATTCATCACTGGTTCTTAACAGAGGCAATAAAATACTTTCAATGCTCAGTTGTCGCTTTGACTGTCACGTTGGTTATGTATGACAGGCCACGGCTTCTCCTGTGATGTCACGGTGGTCATTGGTGATCGAAGCACATCAACTACTCAGAATTGTAGAAATTGACAGTCAATGAATTGTCAACCATTACCAAGGTGCCACGGTGGCCATTGGTGATCGAAGCGCTTGAACTACTTACTATTCTAAAGATTGACAGTTAATTGTCAACGTTACCAAGGCGTCACGGTGGTCTTTGGTGACCGGGAGGCTTCAACTACTAAAAAGCTGACAGTCAATCAATTGTCAACCATTACCAAGGCGCCACAGTGATCATTGGTGATCGAAGTGCTTGAAATACTTACAATTCTAAAGATTGACAGTCAACTGTCAACCGTTACCAAGACGTCACGGTGGTCATTTTTGACTGGAGCGCTTGAACTACTTACAATTGTAAAAATTGACAGTTAATTAACTATCAACCATTACCAAGACGCCACGGTGATCATTGGTGACCGAAGCGCTTGAACTACTTACAATTGTAAAAATTGACAGTTAATTATCTGTCAACCTTTACCAAGGCACCACGGTGGTCATTGGTGACCGTAGGGCTTGAAATACTTACAATTCTAGAGATTGACAGTTAACTGCCAACCATTACCAAGGCGCCACGGTGATTATTGGTGACCGAAGCGCTTGAACTACTTACAATTGTAAAAATTGACAGTCAATCAATTGTCAATCATTACCAAGGCGCCACTGTGATCATTGGTGACTGTAGGGCTTGAACTATTTACAATTGTAAAAATTGACAGTTAATTGTCAACCGTTACCAAGACGCCACCAGTGGTCACCCATGACTGCCAATGAGATAAACCCTTCATTAGATAAGAATATCGTCTTATATCACCAATTTATTATTATTTTGCATTATATGCTTAGAATAATAAAAATACTCCCTTAGCAGTCAGAGTGTTAACTGTTCAAATGCTCATTGTTCCACCTTTGTAATACCAGCAAACTGCGTTAAGGAATAAATTGTAAAACTGAATCATGGCATCCAGTGCAACATTTACCTGGTAAAAGGAATGAATAAAAATTGTTAAACTTTGCATCATTTACACGAGAATGAACCCTTAACTCGAGAAATAGACACACCTGCGGAGCACATCCTCGAATTTGCCAAACTTTTGTCGTTAAGTCTACCCCATAAACCTAGGTACTTTCAAGACCTGTCCAGTTTACACCCAGGGCTCGTTTTTAAAAATGCATTCTTGCAAAAATTCTTCTTTTTTACGCTATATGTGTAGTCTATCCTTTCATTTGCAATTTCATGTAACCTCACGACAGAGACCCGATACTCTGCGACGTTATTTTAACTCATCCGTCCGAATTGAAAGACCATCCTGTCGAATGTGCACCCATCTCGAGGCAAGAAATAGAACAGAGGCGGGCTTCTAATCCGGCCAGTTGTAAAATGAAGCGAAAGAAATGGAGGCGGAGTTGTACGTGCGATGCACTTTTACTGCATCATCCAGACTGATATTCCTTGGGAAACGGTATCAGTAGCAGCTTTTTCTGTGCACGGAATTTTAAAGCACTGCAAATTACATTTGCTTGCCATAGTTGCGGCATACGAGCTCGCACGTGATAGAAACGAATCGTACACCCACCTTCTCCAAACTTGTCCCGTGATTTCGCAATCCTGACAATAGTTTCCCTTACTTTTTTCCTACCGACAGTGAACCTATTTAAAAATTTTTTTTTAACTTCAAATAAATTCCTACGTTAAAATTAACTAAATTCTTTAAATTCCTGAAGTAATTCCTGTATTACGCGAACATTTCGATCATTCCTGTCGAACGTTAACGAAATTTTAACGAATTAATCGTTGCATTTATTGGAGTTCGGTTTATTTGCACTTGTTCGTTAATTATAACAAATTTTTCCTTGTTTTCGGAGTGAATGAATTCGTAGTATCCACGCGTTGGTTCAGATTTCGTAAATGTAGTATTTTATACGTAAAATTATTTTCATCTCCTGCAAAGGTTATTTTAAATTGTTTCCTCTGGAGTGGCATATTTTTGTAAATAAATATTTCTATATGGTTTAGGATTTTGCTTTTTTCTGTTCTGTTTTTCGCATAAGATTATATAGAATTCACGTGACTGTTAACGCTGGATTCTTGTTCGCAAATACTACCTTTGAAATTGTCTGTGGCTGATATCCTGGTTTGCCTCGTTTGATATATCGTTGCACGACGTCCATTTTTCATCCACCGTAATCAATCTGTCTAAAAACGGATCGACATTGTAGCGACTGACAGGGGACGAACAAATTCTTACTGGTCAGCAAAATTCTTCTCTGACAATCTGCGTGAAAGCTGGACACGCTGCACTTTGGGAACAGATTCCAGACGATTCATGTTTTCCTGAATGCTCCCATGATGTATGTACGAACTTTTTTAGTATCGACGAATAATAAAGCTATACTTTATTTAAATACTCGTACCAAGTTCTCTTGTACCTTGTATTATAACCAAATGCAATTCGTTTTTAATTTGTTGCATTAATTTAACGCAAATTTTAATTACATCGCTATAATTATAAAAGATGCTCCTGTAATTACAATTCTGGGTAAAGAATCTGAAAGAAATGATTTTATCGCTTATTTTACTTTGCACTCGTGTACAATGCCATGGAGTAAAATTACTTTTAGGAAAATAACAGAAAATTCAATCGATTTGATCGAGCTTGTTGTTTTAGTACAACACGTGAGATTGCACAGAAGCTCAATGCATCGCATACATGCATTAAAAAAAAAATTAAAACGGCTTGGCTATGTCAAGAAACTCGATCAGCTTAAGGAAATTCATTTGACGCAACGCATTAGCATCTGCGATTCGCTTCTGATAACTGGCAACGAAAATTGGATAGTTTATAACAACGTTAATCGGAAAAGATCGTGGGTGATGCAAGATAAACCAGCCCAGACGACACCAAAATCTGAGATTCGCTAAAAAATGTATTTTCCTTCTTATTTTAAATCCGCAATCACTTAGTTGTCAACCTAATAGATTCTTGTGTTTAATCGTCACTCGCATATTGTTAATTTATTATTATTAATTAATAAATAGTTCTATTGACCACCGCGAACCACAGTCTCTACAGTATGAAAAGAGTCGCAGGATTAGTTGAGTCTCGAATGTGGTCATACACGTATTTTCCACGAAAGAAATTCATTTTGTCGATTACGACAGACGACATGGGGCATGGGGCGTTTGATCTCCCATAATGGAACGGAAAAGCGCAATACTTGTCCCATATTTTTCTATCAGTGAAATCTGAATGATAACGTACGATAATGCAGACGTATACCGGTGTAGTTCCTGACCATCTTGTTTCGTCATAAATCTCCATTCCGTTCCATGGAAAGATTCGCAAAGCCCGAGGAATCCTTTGATTCGATCTCAACGTAGCTCGTAATCTTTGCTCCTTCGATCAACGTAAATCCAGATTCGCGTTGCTTGGTTCGCTGGCAACGGAATGACAGTACGTTTCGCTTAGGTGACACGTGTTTTTCTCGATTGCATGTCGGATTAGGCGACACAGGAAGGAATGTAACGCTCTTGTCGCAGCGCAAGGAGTGAGATATGCATTCAGGCCGACAGTTAGCACAGAAACTGCGAATATCCACTTGGCGGGACTCTGATCTAAACTAATCTTCTGCAATCTCACGCAGAGTTGCCTGTGTACACGTCACAGCTACACGCAAGTTTATTTACCCTAAACATTTCGCGGCAGTCGTATCAATTCGAGACGAGAGCGTCCTGTTGGTGTAAGTGAATTATTTCGAAGAATAATTTCTGATTAATAATTTTCTAGCCGAAATAAGGAATTTTAATATTCATGAAGAAATTTGGAACTCAACGTTGGTTGTTCAAGCTAATTTTGCGTTTCCAATTTGAACGCTATTCGTATTTATATAGTTGGACTTTGGCTTACAATTAGAGAAAATTTTGGCTGCTGTTAGAATTCCTCCATTTTCTTACTCTTGAAAGAAAATTTGGTCGTGTAGCGATCTTAAAATTTGCTATTCCGAGTTGCTGAAGTTACTTTCGTTTCGAGAATGTTTCGTGATCAAAAATTTTAGTACTACTTGCATTTAAATGAGCAACAATTTCCCTCTACGTGAACTCCAATTCATAATATACTTATTTTATATGTTTGATTTTTATTTAAATATTTGGGTATTAAGTATTGCAGTCTCTAAATTTTCGCTCTTATTTTTATATTACAATTAATAATTTTCTTTAATTTTTTTAAACGTGTTATTACATATATCGACATCTTTTCCCACGTGATACGTAATAAGATAAAATTTCTAATATGTTCTTTCCAATACTTAATTTTAATCATCATTTTTGATTACGATTAATCTTCGACTTAGATTAACATCAGAAAAATCGTGAACTTCAATTCGTAGAATATTTGACTATTATTGGAATTCCAAAATTTTTACTCACGTTTTCATATTATAATTAATAATTTCTTGCATATGGACTACAGTATAGGATTTTTTGACACGTACTATTACATACATCGACATTTTTTCCCACGGGAAGCATAATAAGATAAAATTTCTAATATGTCCTATCGAGTACTCAATTTTAATCATCATTTTTGATCACGATTAATCTTCGACTTAGATTAACATCGGAAAAATCGAGGAGTGGAATACGCTTATTGATCGTGGATTAACATTTCATTTGAAAGGTTCCTTGTAGATAGCGCAATGGCGTAAGTAATAGAACCATCAAAGATTTATGGGTAGGGAATTACTTGAGGGATGAATAGATGGACTTCCAAGTGAATTTATTGTTACAAGTTTTCCAATAAACGGATACCTCAAAAATCAATCACCAGCTATCTATGGAATATTCTAACAACAGTTCACTCGAATCAGAACCGTACATTTTACTAATTAACGACGTTACAATCTGCGTTTGATTCGCAGTTTAAAACTGAATTACCAGACAGCTACGAGGCCACCTCGAAGGTACAACGAAACGAGCGTATTATATCCGGTTTTATTTCAATTTTTATGCGAAGGCTCTGCGAAATCGTTTTGTTTCTTTAACCAAAGTTGTAAATTCCAGAGGAAATCTTGCCGGTCGTAAAAGGGCGGGTGAAAATATTTTACGCTTATTTTTTATTGCCAACGTCTCGTGCCCGTAGATTGTTTTACGTCCAGAAGGGAATACCGATGATTCGGTCGGAAAATACCAATTGCCTAGAAAATATAATAGAAAACAAATTACTATACGTTTCAATGAAAAATGGCTATATTCAATTCTATTTTCAAAATAATCGCAATTGCCATCACCTCGAATATTAATAACAACCATACGAAATAATTCTCATAAATATATTAGAAATCGCGAATCAGCTATTGCCAACAAAAACGAATTATAAACCAATCAATATTTTCTAGAAGCAAATGGAAAAGTTATCCCAGGTAATGAAATATAATTAAAAGTAGTATAGAGGGAAAGAATATTATAAAATGCATTAAATTTTCCTGGCCAATATTAAACTCTCCTCGAAATTAACTACTTCTTTCCGTGCTATTCGAATTGCATCCTGTGTTATGATATATACAGGGTGTCCCATTTGATATTGATTCATTCTTTCCTAAATTATAATTCATTTTAAGAAATATTTCAAATATTGTAAAACTTACCCTGTTTTAAGGAAGACATCTTATAATTGTCATAAATTTTTGCTAGGTTTTTTTTCAGTAGAACTGTATATCTTTTTATATATACAAATAGTGGATTTCATGGGGAATTTCTTCATCTATAATACTGTAGGATACCATTTCGGAAAGAAATCGCGAATCGGCCATTGCCAATAAAGACAAATTATAAATCGATCAATATTTTCTAGAAGCAAATGTGAAAGTTATTTTGAGTAACAAAATTAAATTGCGTGGTCCCTAGGGGGAGGTGAAACGTAGGTTAAGAAAAGCATAAAAGCATGGTCCTTGAGGACCAGAACAGAGTCCTTAGAAATCAATTGTGACCAGCACGAGCGTGAATCCTTTGGTATTGGAGAAAGAGTTAAATTAGAGTACCTCTTTATGTGTTTTCCTTTTGTTATCTTGGTGTTCTCTACCTAAGTTAAATAAATTTATGTGTTTTGAGTTTGTGTTATTTCGTTCTTATTCCTTTGTCAATTTTTTGGCATCTCGGAACCAGTTTCCGCCATCCTGCAATATTTTATTTCAGTAACACTCGTCATTCACGAGCAAACTAAATTAAAAATCAAACACAAATCACGCCTCAAAATAATTTTCGATTTAGACAAACTTATTCGTAAAATCTCCACGAAATTTTGAGATACGTCCCACCCACTTTCCTCAAAGAGGAATGAAAATATCTTGCTCTCGCAATGCTTATGTAAACCGGAACGTCGACATTCACCAGGTGTAACGCGAAACCCAAACTAAATTACGAATTACTCAATTTGCGGGGAAAAGTGAAGCCTTTCATACGAAGAAAAAAGAGAATCTTCAATCCACAGCTCTGTCAAACCAAATAAATCCAAACCTCCAAACTCACCACGCACACCGCGTATACATGTCGGAAGGTGTCACGAAAGGGAGAGAGAGAGAGGGAAACCAGGTAACAGGTTGTCAAAAGTAGAGGAAGGTGGATAGGTGGATAGGGAAAAGCTGATGGAAAGTCGAAGCCGATCGTAACGATGAACGGCAGTATTTTCTACGTAGCTAAATTGGATTGGCACTTTATTGGCAATATTCGTTTGCGTGGCGTTACGCCAAGCCTTCGTGTTTCTCGTGACCGACAAAAATCTCCGCTCAGCCTCTCTCTCTCCGGCCCTATCTTGTCGGGTCCGCGTCCTCTCTGTCGTCTACATGCTCGATGCAAGTTTCGTCGATCCCGTCGCGCGCTGTAATGTCCTGTCCCGGCAGGACAACGATTTCATTCCGACCTGCTGCCAATGCGTCCCAGTGACACCGTTCGCAGCGCCATCTGGCCTGCATTTGCATTTCCTTCGGCCTCGAGTGGCTTGGCATTGCTATCTGAATTTCATTCAGCCCGCGCTGAATTCGCAGATGCTTCCTACGACGATTTTGGAAATTCCAAAAAATTCCATCCGAGACCCGTGACCGGTCACGTCGCGTGGAACCTCACGTTTGCTTTCGCGTTTATGGCTATTCCGTGGTGGTGGAATTTTTTCGGATAATACCGCACGTGGTATTGGATTCCCGTTTGCTCCCCGATGCGAAATTCTGCCTGCGTATTCGCGCACGATTATACGTTGTTACACGCAGCGAACATTAGCTAGGGACCACTGTACCTAGTTACCTGCAGCCCGCCGAAACGTTCGCGGTTCATTCGCAGTGTAAAGATTTTAGAGGAGGGTTAAGTACCGATACGCTGCCACCCGCATGGATCTTTGAATTTTCGATTTTCACACACCAAACGGAACAAAGCTTGCTCGTCAGTGGCATGCGCAGTTTAATCGCTAGTTTAATCGAATTTCAACACTTGGAAGATAATTGGAAGGTAATTATAATAAAATTATTGCATCGGAAATGTCTACAGTGAGTCATTTCGAATTTTTTAAAAATTTCCAATATTAATTCGTCGAAAATTTAATTCGTTTCATGAACGAGGTCTTTATAGCAGATTTGACAGGAACGTTTCGACATTCTTTACCCTTCTAAGTACTGTTTTATAGTTGATATTAGTGTTGGAAGTCAGCTACGCCCATGCAACGATGACGACAGGCCTGTTAGGTTGCAGGCCCCAATACCGATCTTTGGATATCTAGGGGTCGGTTTTGGGGGTTTAAAAGAACCTGCTGTCCCCTGGAGCTCTTCACTCTCAGATCAGGAACAGTATAGATACTTTATATATTGTGACTCACAGTAGCATTAAAAAGGACTCTAGGATTTCATTTGTATATTACATAAAGTGTATAAATTTCGCGTATATTAAACCTTTATAATCGCGGATAAGGACCAGAAATTCTATGAGCGCGGGATCATGAAGTTACCAGAAAGATGGCGAAAGGTCATCGAATAGAATGGAAGATATTTGACCGATTAAAATTCATTTACTATGTAAAAAAAATTGAGTTTTATTTCACACTAAAAAACCGAAAGTACTTTCTTGCCAACCCAATACAATTGCTGTATAACTGAATACGGTTACTTCCCTGCACGTTAATCATTTGGCTATTTCCCTCACGAAATTCCCAACAATTGGGCCTACCACGGTCAAGTGACAGTTGATCGAAAGGAATTGGAATCTTTACAAAATGGATTAACAGGAGGCATTGGAAAAGCGATTGTACTCGTTTGAAAAGAAAAATCCAGAGAACGATTAATTACGAGGATAATGCTGCACGTGGAATTTTTCAGTTTTTCGGTTTCAAAATTTTTAAAACGATGATTTAGATCACCGGCATGTTTAGCGTTAATAAAATACGTATTCGCAGAATTGCGTATTGAATTTCTGATTCTGCGAATCGCCTCGTTTCCGGAAATAAATGCCTGCAGTGCTTCCACGCGTGTATACCTACCTGCCTATTTTATAAATCACGAAAAACAAAAAGGAAATACTAGTCTTCGATTTCCTTTCGAGAACGGAATATATGAAACTCTAAACCCAACGTTCATCCGTGAAAACAGAATATTTATTATCCGTAAGTGAAACAAGAATAACAGTCGGATGATAAGTCTCCTCGGTGTTTTTAAGCCAATCATAAATATTCATGTTTCGACGTGTTCTTCGCGATAAATATCGCGGTGAAGTTTCAATGGAGAAGCAGAATTATCCAGTCTTGAGGGACTGTTTTGCACAATTTCGGGCGTGGGTTTGCAAAATATCCAAAAAAGTTGGCTCCCCCAGTTTTCGTGCCACTTTCTCCTCGCGACGAAGCCACCGTCGAAGTAAATCTATTCTGGTTTAGGAGGAAAAAGTTTCTAGAAATAACCGAGTTAAACAAGAAAACGAATTACTTGGAAAAGCACGAACTAGTCTCCGTGCGCGATATTCATGAGAAATGGAGAGACGGAAGAGAATGAGGGAGAAAACCTGCGGAATTCGACCTCAATGTTGATCCTGAACTTCACCGCAACTGAGAAGGACGACGAGAGTAATCGATATCGAACACGTTTATTTGTTCTACGTTTTACCATGAATAAAATAAGCAAATGTCTACTGCCGCGAAAGGGTCGGTGAAAATGAGCTATCTCGTCGTTTCCTGTTTCATCGACTCTTGTGTTTCTTCGAGAAATTAAAGATGGCTGATTGTTACGTTTCGAGATTGAATTTTCTAATAGGAATCGCATCCGAATTTATCCTATCGATCTCCCATAACTCGTTTTTCATTCCAAACACAATCTCCTGGAGAAATATCGTGGAATTTCTGAGTAGACAAATATGAATTTTTAAAAATATCATCGTGGTCTTGGAATCTGATTCGGGAAAATCGAATCTTTCTAGATACTGTCCTGATCCTTATTTTTCTAAGTAAAAGAAACGCGGAGGACAAATTCCAATATTCTTTGAAATCCTTTATACGTAACTCATAAATTTCTTCAATTAATATAAATATAGAATATTTTTAGGCTTTCCTAAATATAAATTAAATATTCTAATATTTAATTAATTATAATAAAATTATAATAAAATAATGTAAATTAAATATTTCTTTAGATATAGGATATTTTAGGCTTTAGGGGAACACTTCCCCAGATCTGGCAGATCCGTTAAGATCTGGCTGCCAGATGGGTCGTAGGGGGTCGGGGCCAGGTCACGTAAGATGGCTTCACTCAACCCCGGTCTTTTAGTAGCCAAGTCCTAAATGCTGAACAATTCGAAATTCGGTGTTTATTTGTTTATTGTGCATTCTAATTAATCTTCTATATTGCCTCGGGTCACTGGACGCGGGGCATCGTTCGAAAACCTAATTTAGGCTATTAGGCTTTTGCACTTAGGATTTGGCTATCAGATGAGTCGTAGAAGGTCGAGGCCAGGTCACGTGAGATGGCTTCGCGCAACCCCGACTTTCCTCGTCGTAAACCAAGGATGACACATCTGCGGTCACCTCTCGGAAGGGTACCAGCGAGGGGACCCTTCGGGGGGCATAGTCCGGAAGGTGGGGTTTCCTCCACCCCTGATATTAGCGTAGAGGGAGTTTTCTCCTCCTTCGGGGGAGGTCCCTGCCTTTTGAACGGGTTCAAAAGGGCCCGTTCTGAAAGAGAGTGACAGTTTTTAGAGTCTATAGAGTTGACAGTCGTTAAAATAACGAGTTTCAGGGTTCGAGAGTTGGGAGTTGTTAAGATAGTCAGTGGAGCATTCATTGGAGTCAGTGAGTCAGTCAGTTAGAGTTAGTTCCTGTTTTTAATCAATAAAAATTTTAGCGGAAGTACTCCCCAGCGTCATAGGGACTGTGTCACTCTACATAAATAAATTTCTTGTAATTAATATATCTATACGCAAGAGTGCAATATATAAATAATAAATCACTGTTTACCGTAATATGTTCCAATTAACACTAGGTTTACGGACGCAATTCGTACACCTATTTCTACGGGCACCTGTCTAAGTGACAGGTAAAGGAAACCACGTGTCTTCTCTTCGTTTAACGATTAGTTTAATTTAAAACCAATTACAGTATTAACAGTCTTAATATAAGTTAACTAAATCTGTTACCGTCGAATAATTGGAGCAACTCATCCGTCAAATTGACGGGTTTCGTAAATCTAGCCCTTCGTGTCTGATTACAAGTCTAGCCCACGATCGTATAATTATATATTATCGTAAAATTATCGTGTAATTTTACACGAAACGGAAATAAAATATCGGAGAACGAAAGTTAACTCAAGAGTTTCGAGGATACTTTTACTCACAAAGAAACAATAATCCTGACGAAGTACACGTCGAGATGTTTTCTCGAGTAACGAATAGTTTGCGAGATAATCGGCGGGGAAGATGGCGGCAGCGCGCTTCGTATCGTCGAGTCTCTACGGGATGAATGGAAAATTTCGATCTCTCGATGGATCTTCGCGTGCGAGTGTCTCGAAACAATCCTAGCCGGTGCTATCCTCTGTCAAAGAAACTGCATCGATGAAAAATCTTTTCCTGACGACGGTGCCTCTTACCCTCTGCCGTTTGTTCCAGCTTCTCTCCAACTTTCGCTTCGGATATTTGTCGCGAATCGTGACGCGAAGCACACAACTTTTCGTCTGTTTGTCCTACCTTTTTTCAATCGGTTGTCAGCCATCGTGGCGCGGGCTGCTGCAGCGACGAAATCTCTGGCGAATGGAACCGGCCGGGGATCTCTTCGAGCTGTTAAGACTTTTACCGATAGCTGATACCAGATGAGACGCCTTGATATCGACACTGTGACAACGTGCATTGGCTCTTATATCCTGCCGGCGAAGTCACGGCGAAATTTTAGCAGCATTCGCGGGAAGGCCTCGTAACTACGTCATCAAAGGCTTTTAGCCAGTGGAATAAACTGTTCCTAAAACGCTTTAGATTATCTTGCATCGAGACGTCAAATATTGCATTCCCGGGCGAACGTCGGAATTCCATCTCGACGACGATTACGCCATGTACTCTCGTGTTCGTCCGTTTAATGCTGCAACTTCGCGAAACTAGGTCCTTGCAAAATGAATTTCCGTTTAACGTTGTTTTGTGCGATATTGACGCGCGTTTCGCAATTTCAACGTCCCGCGAAAGTTGACACCTCCCCTCTCCTTCGATTTCAACATTTTCGCAATATTCGCATTCGCCATTTCTTATTCTATCGCTGTTTTAGTTTACCCCGACGTCTTCTCGTTTGGCAAATAATCGTCATTCTTTCGGGGGGTTTGTAGTAATTTTCTGAAACACAATTTGTTTCTTATATTTTTGTGATAAATTCGTTGAAGAAAATTTTCTTCTGGAGGATTGAAAATAATTTTAATACCTTGAGAGCCGGTCCCATGAAAACGCGGGTTCCCAAGTTTGTCACTTGACTCTCGCTCTCACGATGATAAGGATTTTCTTTTGCTCGTATGGATGTCTTTCACATCGATTTGCATTCACTTGTCATGTTTACGACAATCTGCATTTATTATACTCCGAAAATAAACGTATACGATGGTTCAGAAACGATCAAAGCAAGAATCACTCTCAAGCAGTGTATTCCTTAGTTAGTACCTCTTTCGTAGGTTACGCTTTTCGTTGAACAATATTACAAGTCTTATTATTCCGTAACTTTTTATCCATATAATATGAGCGAAGTTTTTAACGAGTATATTGCTGACCCTCTATCAGATTATTCGATACATTCGGAAGATTCTGACACGCGAGTCGAGGACAGTGACAGCGATTTGGGTCCAAGGAGAATATCAAGAGCTGTTCCGTTACGATATTCGAGTGATACCGACGATTCTAGTAATAGTGAAATGTCCTCGGAATGACGAATGTGCAATCAAAATATAGTATTTCAAGAAAATGTATGAGTTTTAAATATTTTCTTTAGCTACTCATTGTTCGGAAACAAGCGAATGAGGCCGGCGCTCAGGCTTTAAATGTCAATGTGTTAATATTCTGACATAAATAATTAAATATCTAGTTATTCGTGGCGTTATTTCGAATGCACCTATATTTCTAGTGGAAGACGTAAAGACAAATGCCAGGATCTTCGTAAGAGACCGACTGTATACTCAATGTAACATCCGCGTCTTTCATCTTACAGCGACGTTTCCACTGAAATGTCGGCTGTGTTTGCCTTAAAATTTCGCGTCGCTGTATTCAGCAACAGGTCAATAAATATACTATCTCTAGATGTTTTCTGAAAAAAGTCGGTGGTTGTCATGAATTTATATTGGTCAAGCGATCCTTCTCGTGATAGCCCCGTCACGCTCTTTACTGCAAATTTTTCCCGAACGATGAAAAGCCTTACCCCGACGAGATTTCATATCGTAACAAATGTAATACCTCAATCGTGAAATTGCAGACTAAAAATTCTGAAAGCAACTGCGAACTTTGTAAACTACATATAGTAGTCAGATCTTTGACGTTAAATTAACTAAAAACATCAAATGAAAGGTGAACTGAAATTCAACTGAAAAATCGTCGTCCTTTGAGCAACTGTAATTTCATTGAAGGGATCCATGCAATAGTCCATTTAAGCTAATGTGAGAGAGTAAAACTCCTATTTTCACATCCCTGAATCGACCCTTTTAAATACCTTTTTACTTTACGAACCTTCGTTCCCTACAAACTTTTACAAATTCGAACGACTCTATGGATGTTTGACAATTTTTACCCCGGTTCATTTTACCGTGGATTCGTAATTAGAAGCTTTGTCTTGACAATCTACCCACAAAAATTGACGTGCGATTTTTTCTCGCTATTTTATTCTTGACAAGATTACTACTACTTTTCTCTGTTAAAGAGACTGAAGCGGAAACACACATTGGACTGGATTAACTAACCTAAAACGCTCTGAAAATTATTCGTACATCAATGTTAACCTCACAATTGTCAATGACTTAATTAAAAGTAATAATGAAACCAAAATTTAATCGTAATTGGATACGAAATCGTACTGAAATGGAAACACCCATTAGACTGAATTAACTGACTTAAGATGCTTTGAAAAACATTCGCACACCGATGTTAAGCCCACAACTGTCAATGACTTAATTAGCAATAATAATGAAAGCAAAATTTAATCGTAATTGGAATCGTAATCGTACTGAAACGTAAACACCTATTAGCCTAGATTAAGTGACCTAAGAAGCTCTGAAAAATATTCGCACACCGATGTCAACCCCACAACTGTCAAGGACTTAATTCATAGTAATAATAAAACCAAAATTTAATCGTAATTGGAAACGAAATCGTACTGAAACGTAAACACCTATTAGCCTAGATTAAGTGACCTGAGAAGCTTTGAAAAATATTCGCACACCGATGTTAAAATCCCACAACTGTCAATGACTTAATCAAGAATAATATTCGCACACCGATGTTAAAATCCTACAACTGTCAATGACTTAATCAAGAATAATATTCGCACACCGCTGTTAAAATCCCACAACTGTCAATGACTTAATCAAGAATAATAATAATAATACAAAAATTTTAACTATAATTCGAAACGTAATTGTACTGAAACGTAAACACCTATTAGCCTAGATTAAGTGACCCAAGATGCTCTGAAAAATATTCGCACATCGATTTCAACCCCACAACTGTCAATGACTTAATTAACAATAACAATAAGGAAAAAAATCTAATCGTGATTCGAAATCGAGTAATCGTAAACAATTAATATCGAAATAGATACTATGTCTGACTTTCCGTTTCTCCTACGTTTACTAGGACACATTCTGAGAGGAAATAGCCATTCGCGAATATGTCGTCTCCACGGGACACGACGACCCACGAATTCCTGATTCCAAGCAATTCCACTTACGATTTGCCTACGTCCACTTCCGTTAAGTTGAATCTCTGGCCAATGTCATAGAAGGGAAACGGTATTACGCGATATTCCAAGTGACCCAAGAAAGCGAATTTTCCGGAATACTCCAGTTTTCCGAATATTCCGTTCCTCCTGACTCCGCTGCTTCCTACAACAAACTGCTTCTTTCGATCGCGAATATGCTCCAGTTCCCTCGGGATCTTGCGTGGGAGATTACTTATGAAAACTTGTTTTGTCTCCCATTACCGATTCTCTTTGGGTAACGCTTCCTCTACAGCGTTCGAAGATTTGAAGTTCCCAGCGGACACCCAATGAACGAAAGGAGGGGAATCGAAACGAAACGAACGGTGGATGGTCGGAAGAATTTGGTCCGAGTGCGAAGTCTCTTCTTGCCCTGGAATTTCACGGCCGTGAAATTGCTCGGATTTCTGAGAAGATTGGGCTACCGATTTATACGGACGTCACGTCGCATCGTCCGAGCGCCTTTCAAACGTTTTTTCTTCTAATCCAGAGGATCAATCAGATAGAGACTCGTTCATCGAGTTTTTCTTGTCTTTCTCTCTTGTCTCCCTCTCTTATCCGCTGTCTCACGCGCGCAGAGGATTTTCTTCGCTTTCACCACACGAAAGAACCCCGTCCTCGTGTGCGTCCGTGTGCTCGTCAAACATAGGTGGCCAATGCTTCTTTCGGTGTTCTCGGATTTTCTGCCTATCTTTATTTCTTTGTCCTTTCATTCTGCTTTCGGACACTCTGCTTTCAGAGGGAACCGCACTCCTTCCATTTAATCTTATTTACTTTATTTTCTCCACCGAATCAATTTTCCGTTCGTTGTACAGGGTGTCTCCGCTGTTAACGATTTTTTCCCAAAATTACTCTAGTCGGGAGAAGACGAAAGAGGAAAATGTTTCACGGTTTCTCATGGATGATAGGGTAATGCGTATCAATTTTGCGCATTTACGCTATTCTTCCGAGACCGCCTGTCAACGCGAGTTCATTCGTGTATTATGCCATGACTTCTGGGGTTATGTAGCATTTGAAGTGAGAGAAATATCTTGAATATTGCGTCGTGTTCGCGAATGCGACTCGGATCGTATAATGCGACTGATCATTTTCTTGTCATTTACTGTCACGGTGTTTACATCCGTTTCTTCGTGTAATATTTCAGCGAGATCCATCCGTAAAATCTTGAAAACGCGCAACGAGTCTTTCAAATACCGCGGAGTACATGGATTACGAAAAAGTGTTTTCAATTTTTCACCGATGCCTGCAACTTTCACGGAAAAATCCTTGGACCGACGAATCGTGCTTCGGCGATAATACGGTATGCAATATTCGTGAGAAAACGTATATGGTGTCCTGAAAATCCTGTTTCGACTTTACACGATTTCGGGAATTACTGTGTAACACATGGACAAATTCATTTCGACGCATTGTTTCATATAAAATAGACAAAAATGAATACCATATTTCATTTCCGAGTTTCAGGCATAAAAGTAATAAATGGGATGCTATTTTTAGAAAAATAAATTGCAAACCGGTCAATGACCTATGCAGGGTATTATTTTAGAAAACAAATCGGAAATCAACTGATACCGTTATAAAAGGCAATTTTTAGGAGCAAAGCTAAGTTGCGTGCTCTTTACGGGCAGGTGAAACGCGGGTCAACGGAATCGCGATCGTCACAGGGGGCGAATCGCGGATCGGCAAGGTGGCATGATTTTCACGAGGGCAAATCGCGAATCGGCAAAGCGACGTAATTTTTACGAGAGCAAATCGATAATCGGCTGAATCGTATCGGCCAATTCGCGATTGATAAAAGCACGTCGTCGAGCTTTGCAAAGGGCATACAAACAGGACCCTCGACGACACAGAGAGAGTCCTGAGTGGAGAAGCCTCGAAGAATCCTCGCGAATATAGTTTGTGACCGGCACGAACGTGTGTCGTTCGGTGTTGGAGAGGGGCGAATAAAAGCGTGTTTTCCGTGTGTTATAGTTACGTTATTTTAGTATTATTTCCTTGCGTTTAATCAGTTTCCGAGTTTGGTGTTCGTTTCGTTCTGTTCGTATTGCTCTGTCCGTTTCCGGTGTTTCAAACCGTTCGCGCAGACTCGATATTCCTTCGATAAAAGAAGGAACGCATACGCGTTATTTCTGTTAGCTGAAGACAAAATAAAACCTGTTTTTAGCATTATACTATAGTAATAAATTGATACTTCAATTTTTGCATTTCTAATTGCCGCGGTCGCGTTGAACGGTAATAAAACTCGGCAACACGTTTCTAAGTAGAGTACTATTATTATCGGACTTCCTGGACGATCTTCTGGAGAAGAGAGAAACCAGACGGCGTGGCTACAAAAGGTCGAAGCTTTGTCGAAAGGAATGAAATAAGAAAATGTTGGTGACTTTCTTTTCTCTCTTAACTCATTCCTTTCATCTTGTTCCGTTCATTGTTCTCGATTCATGGTGGTTCTTCGGGCTCACCGACATTACATACTCTTCCAGGGAAAGTTCATAAAAGTCATTTCACGATTCGCATCGTGGGAATATCATAAAGGGTAGATTGTAATTATGGCGCAATAAGAAAATATTTTCTTCGAAAGTTATACGTTATCGGAGATTTCGTTTCCTGCCAGGTGGAATTTTCCAATGACAATGTCAGAAGACAAAATTAAACGGTGCCAATAATTCTATATAATAGTTCACAACTAAGTAATTCACAACATAATTTTACGTGTAGCTGTATAATAAAAATATTTAAGATCGGTGAAAGTGCAAGTACATTAGCAATATTTGCAAACTGATTGACATAATAGAACGGTTTAAACGCGACGTTGCTTCTTCAATCGATCGTGATAGTAGTCTCATATCTGCTTCGAATATGATAACACACTTTAATATTTTAAAATATTTGTTTAAGCATTAGGAAGCCACGAATATAATTTTACCGAATTAAGTTCGCTAAGAATCTCGTGTTTGACAGTTACAAAAATTTTGCACCCCTAAATTTTAAATAAAATTAAATTTCAATTTATTATTTCTTTCCGAAATATATAAAAATTATAATCAAGATACACTCATGTACGAGACGTACGTACGTACATCCGAAAATTTATGTACATTTTCCAATTGATTCGGATAACCGAGTTTGCACTGCTAAGTAATTAACACTTTGACTGGTACGCACTTTATACATGGTACGCTTAGGGGGGCAACGATAAAATAAAATAAGGGTAAAAAATGGTGCAAATTATTAATGTCTTCTATTCAAAATTCCCTATTCATTTACGGTTTTCAAATATTCGAAAATTGGTTAGAATAAAACAAATATAAATTTAAAAAATTAGTATCGTCAAACACTGGTGATCACTATAACCCCACTGAGGACGTACTTTATAAATAGTACACTCAGAGGGCACGATAAAATTTCCACTATTTTTAGGATATAATAATGAATTATCAAATAATATGGCAAAAGAAAAAATGGTGCGAATTATTAATGTCTTCTATTCAAAATTCTCTGTTTATTTACGTTGTTGAAATTTTCAAGAAATGATTAGAATAAAACAAATATAAATTTAAAAAAGTAGTATCGCCAAACACTGGTGATCGCTATAGTCCCACTGAGGAGACAAGCTTCGGTCACCGATGATGACCATGACAATCAACGTGTTAAAAGAGTAAATCTTTATGTAAAGCTCCCAAAAATTAATAGACGTATTCAAGATTAATCTCGCTCTGTGGAAAATCTTGGTGAAAATTCCTTCGCTCAAACATTCTCGGCATTATTCAAACGGTACCCAAAAATTCCAGCAACCCGGCAACAAAATTTCTCGAAACATCCCCGTGCATTCGAGTAATCTTACTGTGCGGGTAGAACATAAATTCCTGTGAACGACTTCATTCCCTGAAAACGCACTTGACTGGAGGCATCGTGAATCAGTGCCTAGCCCTCCGACCCACCGCCAACTTCTTCATCCTCGCGAAGTACGCAGCGAGACGCGTGCGATGACAAAGAAGGGTTGAACGGATGAAAATAGTTCGATCTAGGGGAAAATTTCAGTGACGCGGTCCCGCGAGAGGGTAGGATCTCTCGCGAGATTTCGACCGGTCGTTTCTTAGCTGGAAAATTTCTGCGCCAGGTTCCCGACTCGACGGCGAGTTCCCAACGGGTTCGAGTATCGCCGCGCATACCGAAGAAGTTTACTTTGACGCGTTCCCCTGGGTGCACCAGGCTACATGCAATCTGCAAATGCGTTGTATAAGCCGCGTTGCAACGATTGCATCGAGCAGCCTCTCGTAACGACGTTGCTCATTGACCCGATGTCCTTCCTATCCTATTTGCTTCTTCCATCGTGTCGTTTCGAGTCGAAAGAACTGGTTTAAAGTTCGTGCACAGAAAATTTTCGTCCATTTTGGGACATCGCGTGCCGGATGTGGAAGGTATTGCTCTTAGATGCGCGTAATTTTATTCTAAGTTGAAGGAACGATATTTTTATTTCGTTTTATGCAAGAGTTCAGACTTTCCAAGATATTGTAGGGATTTCTGTCAATGGGTATCGCTGGATTCGCGAAATTGATGTTGTTGCGTTTATTTGCAATTTTCGGATACCAGGCCTTGAACTGGTATTCTTCGTAATCTCTTGGTGCTTTACAAGGAACGCAAATTCACGTTGCTTTTAGGTAAACTTGGATTTAAAATTGCAAGGATAGCGGAGTATGGGGTTGGACCAGCAGATCCATCGTCAGTAAACATACTGCTACGAAAAATTTGAAACGCGACTTCCTCGAAGGCGCATTTTTCCAAGTGGACGTTACGTTATCACCCCACTAGCATTTTCAAAATTCGATGTCCTTTTCTATTTTATTTTCTTTGGACTCGCTGAATAGGAACGGATTATAATTTTTAATTTTTAACATTTTTATTCGTCGAATGATAATTTCGTAAACGATATTCCTACACGTTTCGAAACACGTTTCGAGTGGTATGAAGTGCAAATTTAAAAATATATCGCAATTCGAAAAGATTGCAACTTCGAGAAAATAGAGTAATTGCGAAATAATAAATATGCATCGTGTAATTGAACTATTGGAAGACAAGTTATGACCGACGAGCGGCAATATATAAATAACAACAGCCGGACAAGCGGAGATATTATTTGTTAATTTAAATAAAGCTTTAAAAGAAGTGTCTAAAGCCTTTAATCGAAGCTTCCGGAACTTTCTCGCGGTCCTCTCACGTTATAAATTATTCTATACATAGACGCAGTTAAAATTTCAATCTCTGTATTACACGTAAAATCACCAATTAATATAATTATTATTTTATTCATAAACGGACCGTAGTACATTTACATAAAATTTCACATATAAACGGAAAGGAAACAAATTATACATAATACAACACCGAAGGGGTGTGCTTGTAAACGCTTTGTTCAGGAAGAACAGCTTTAATCAATAATCATCCGTAATTGTCTTTTGAAAGTTTGCAAAGACCCATAAAAAAATCTACACGATTATAGAGTGTTTGAGTCAGTAATAATACGATAAATTGGATTAATTAATCCATATGTAGATCCGGACATATGTATATGAAAACCTGCTCTAGATCTCGATACACGTTCTGGCACATAGAAATCAATTTGCGCAAAAAGAGAGGAGCAATCGATGTGATTATTAATTAAGTTAAAGATAAAACTATGGTCAGCTATTCTCTTTCGTACGGACAATGTTTCCAGGTTGACGGTATTTAATATCGCTGAGTAATCATGATCAAAAATTGATATTGGGTTTTTTAGCTTATATGCACAAAACCTGAGAAATTTATGCTGCACTCTCGATCGTGATTTCGTGATTGAAGCTTTTCGGAGACCGTATAATTGAAGCGTATTCCAGTGAGGGACGAACAAGGGTAATATATAGCAATCTTATAGCGTGAATTGAACGAAAATCGGAGGAAAAACGTAGAATGAAACCGAGAGTTCTAGAAGCGGAGTTAACAATATAAGAAATGTGGCTGGAAAAGTTTAAGGTAGAGGAGAAATGAATTCCTGGGTCCTTAACTACTGTTATCGAAGACAGAATACAGTTATCGAGGCAGTAAGGATATATGAAAGGTACAAAACGACGGAAGGACTATCATAATTTAGTATTTGTAGATTCCTAAATTGGCAGTGATCTCGTTCCATAGCACATTCTTCATTGCTGACTATGTTTCGATTCGAGAATAATCGAACTTGATAATTAATAATATACGTACCCTAAACTGTGAGTACAATCTAAAAATTTAAAAAAATCGGGACTTGCTGCAGATACCATTTGTAAGTACTCGAAGTATAATTCTGATCATCAGTAATGGTTGTTAATATGTTAATAAAAATTCTATTCGCGAGCCTTAAAATTATTCGTTAGGACACATTCAATCTCTCTGCGATCGCTGCCATTCGTCATATTTATTTTTCCGATCCTCTTGGAATCAGTCTGACTATTCGTGGCTCCCTCCACTGTGCCTGCATCCGAACGTACGCAAACGAATCTGAACAGCGATCTGCACATAATAAGATCGCGTGGAACAACATCTGCCATGCCACATTTGCGTTCGAGTGGGGGTGTTTCAGTCGATCACCGTGAATTTTACTATCCAGAGAGCCGAGGAAGAGTGAAGAGCGGAATTTCCATATTGGTATCGTAACCGACTTTCAGGGATCGATTCGCGCGAGGATTTTGCACCTCCGTCGGCTTCCCACTTGCGTGTTTCCCTCTGGCCGATTTTTTGGCAGTCTCCGCGATACGGGGCGTTTAAAAAATCGTATATCGCGATACCTGTTTACGTTTTCCAGGGTTTATATCTGCGCCTCCCTTCCGGCTGCGTGATTTATGACTCATAAACGTATCCCATCGTGCCGGCCGATTTCCACAAATATACGGCGGATCGAAACGTTATTGCGAGCCGGGCCGGGGTTATACGTTCCACGCAATCAGCGGATTAAATCGTTACCCGTGCCACGGAGAATTCCGCATCTATTTTTTATTCACCGGAGACGCCGCTTGCAAAATACAACGCGGCGCCCGGTTTGCCCCCGGAACGCGAGTCGATATCGGCGGATGCTTAAATTACGCGATACGTGACAACCGTTTCATTCCGCTCAGATGTAATTAAAAAGCTCGTAAAATGTAATTGGTTCGTTCTTGAACGAAACGGGCCCGGTACGTGCCTTGCGGCAGGGGGCAGCAGCGTCGCGTTTCCAGCGCCGTCTACATCGGCTAGTCATCAGCTGTCGCGAGAGGCGAATATTTGAGGGGAAATAAATTGCAAGCTTTTCGCGAGGAAGATTTGCACGAGAGTAAGAGTAATCGAGGCGTTGATTATCATACGTTTATTAAATACTAAAATAAACTTTACATTCTAGTGATGTGGGGGCGATCTCTTCTTCTGCGTTTTGTCTTTTGTCTCCTGTTTTTTAGAGACGGATTTGACCTGCATGGCTCTAAACAGACCGGCCAGTTCTAGCTGTTTGCCTGTTTAATCCTTCGACTGCTATGGACGCATATATGCGTCCAGCACGAGCCATCGGTTTAGACTATGGACGTAAATGCGACCTTCCAATAGTATCCCAGTCTAAGGCAGGGCCTTAAGGGTGGCCTTACCGATGAGTCCACTAGCAGGCCCAGGACGAAACGCATCCCTTCCTTTTCCTTTCGTCCCTTCTAGCTATACAAGCACCGAGAATACCTGCGACCACTTGACATCGAATGACCGTGGCAGAGGACCCCCATACGTGTATGGGAAAGGAAGTGGGAATGTTATGAAAAATGGAAATTGCAATTTATAGATCCGATATAATGTATCGATAGCCTCGTAGCGAGAAAATTCTATCTTCAAGATTATTTTAGCGAAATTTTGTCAAAAGCTTGGTTTCAGGGATAACGAATAATAAGCTTTCCCATAGATTTTGTACCGCCACTGGAAATGTATATTTTAAGCAAATGTATTGGATTTTTGTTGCACGGTGAAATTAATATCGTACGGAAGAGAAATAGGTAATAGCGAAGAGAAATCACGCGAATCGTGGAATCGGAGTATGTGTTAATAAAGTGAAATTTGTGGTTAGAGAGGAATGTTAGTGTCTGCGTTTCAGAATCCACCAGTAGTTGATTATTAACAGCAGAGTTATTGCAGTAGCCAAAATCTTTCGATTTCGGACATTTTATTGCTGCAATTACCGGAATATATCAACTTATGATAAAGTTAATTTCGATTTTTAATCTGAGAAAAAGAAATGATCGATTTCGTTATATTATTATTATATTATTATATTCGTTATATTATTATAATCTTGTATTAGGCTATTCTTTCTTTCTTTCTTTCTTTCTTTCTTTCTTTCTTTCTTTCTTTATTTATTTATTTCGGGTACTTGCCGCAATTACCAAAGTGCAATGACTTATGGTTAAGTTAATTGCGATTTTTAATCCGAGAGAAGGAAATGATCCATTTCGTTATATTATTATTATATTATTATATTCGTTATGTTATTATAATCTTGTAATAGGCTATTTTTTATTTATTTATTTATTTATTTATTTATTTATTCCGGATATTTGCCGCAATTACCGAAGTGTAGTGACTTATGGTAAAGTTAATTGTGATTTTTAATTCGGAAAAAGAAATTATCGATTTCGTTATATTATTATTACGTTATTATATCCGCTATATTATTATAATTTCGTGTTAGGCTAGTATTCATTTATTTATTTATTTAGTTATTTATTTATTCCGGGTGTTTGAGAGATAGATAAATACCGAAGCAATTACCAAAGTGCAGTAACTTATGGTAAAGTTAATTGCGATCTTTAATCCTAGAAAAGGAAATTATCGATTTCGTTGTATTATTATTATGTATTATAATTATTATTTGATTTCGTTCTCTTATTATAATCTCGTATTACGCTAGTATTTATTTATTTATTTATTCCAGAGTTTGAACGTCAGATAAATACTGAAGCAATTACCAAAATGCAGTAATTTATAGCAAAGTTAATTGCGACTTTTAATCCGACAAAAAGAAATTATCGATTTCGTTATATTATTATAATTTCGTGTTAGGCTAGTATTCATTTATTTATTTATTTACTTATTTATTTATTTCGAGTATTTGAACGTTAGATAAATACCGAAGTGCAGTAACTTATGGTAAAATTAATTGCAGTTTTTAAACCGAGAGAAAGAAATGATGGATATCGTTATATTACTATTATATATTATTATTCGATTTTATTATATTATTATATTCGTTACAGTATTATAATCTCGTATTAGGCTTGTATTTATTTATTTATTTATTCATTTATTTATTTCGGTATTTTGAACGTCAGATAAATACCCGAATATCTTGACGTATATCTTTTGCTAATAAAATTAATTCCATTTCGAGCGATACATTTCGAAGACCGAAAAATATTGTCTTTCGTGTAACAACAAGAAAATTGATTTCCGAAATGAAACAGTGGATCCAGTCGAAGATGGAATCTGGACGCGCGAAAAATGGTGTGACTCGCAATAGCGAACCATCGGGAAATGGAAAAGCAGAGATAAAATTAGGTGAAATAAAGAGAGAAAACATACGGGTGCGATTGACATTTATTTTGAAACGCGTGTAACGTCAATTGGTCAATCCTTGTCGATTCTAGCAGCCATTCACGTGCAATGTAGCACTTATCTTAAAAGCTCGAAAGCTATCGACGTCTCTGTATCGGTCGGATTCCATCTACGAATGAAAAAGATTACGCGCGAAAATGTGGCTGAATGGCCTGAAAAAGGCTTTCCAGCATATCGATACGCGTTACGGTCGGGATATAATTCTTATTTGAAAAAAAAAAGAAGGGCGGAGAATCTGAAAATAAAATGGGTCCCTTTTCATCGAGCCACAATGGCGTATCAATCCTCGTGGTGAAAATGAAGAGAAAAGAAAGAGAAAGAAAGGAGAAAGAAAAAGAGATATTCGATGAATTTTGGAGAAACTCCTCTCCTGGTAAACATGTCTCGCGTTTGGGATCAGTAATTGCCCGTATTATCGCGTTCCTGTTCAGGTTGCTGCATTTTGTCGGTGATTTTCTGATCTTCTTATCTTGCGTCGAGCGCTCTTTTTTACGAACAAAAGAACAAACGCCTTTGAAATGCGGATCGAGACGCTTTTGTTTAAACCAATGGACAAACTGACCTATTATTCGTAATTACGGCGTTGAAAGAGCCCGTAGAGACGGGTCAAAGATTTCACAGAAATTTCCTTGTCGAATCACTTTTCTTTCTCTGGTACAAAGCGTTCGTTCTTTAAAAAGCTTTGTTCGGAGAACGCGTCCGTTTTATTTTTGTTCACGAGCAATACGATCGGATTGTTCTTCCTTTTCGTTGTTCTAATTCCTGTATGATTATTTTTCACCTAACAAACGTCTATGACACATTCGTCTTTTCCCTTTCCTTTTTTTACGTTTTTATTTCTTTCCTTTCTTCTTTTCCCTTTAAACCTTTGACGTCGAAATCACGTGTTTCGCTTAGGACGCCATGGGAAAAATAGTGCAACGTTAGATACAAGATTCGTTCTAATATTTCTTTGACAATATAATATTTATTACAATGTAATATTTTTCTGATATTTTGTAACACAAATTTTTCATTTTTCAATGAGGCACTTTTTATTTCAAAGTATCTTCTAATTAGTGGTTATATTCAAAATGCAGTAACTGTCAATTTTCATTCAACTTTTACAATTGTAGTTTTACAAGTAGTTCAAGCGTTCCGGTTTCAAATTTTTAATTGTTCAATGCGGCACTTTTTATTTCAAAGTATCTTCTAATTAGTGGTTATATTCAAAATGCAGTAACTGTGAATTTTCATTCAACTTTTACAATTGTAGTTTTACAAGTAGTTCAAGCGTTCCGGTTCAAGCAATGGCCGCCGTGGTGTCACAGGAGAAACCGTGGCCGGTCATCGAATAATCGTTAGATCATTATCACGTTCTGATTTAGATCCTATATACGTGATAGATTGGATTGCTACAGCCATTTCAATTCCTGCAGGCTTTTGATTAGAAATTTCAATTTTATTGACATTTTTGACTAATATCGTGGTTAGCTAATCTTCTTGTATAAATGAAGGGATCAGATCAGTTCTGATTTAGATCCTATATATGTGATAGAATATTGTATAACACACCCTAAACGTACACAATACATCTGTAATATTATGCTAGTGTATTATACAAATTTCAACTTGCTTTTCTATCTTAGTAATTTAATTTCTCATATAATTAAACTGTAGTATGGTCCTCTTGATGTCCTGAGTGGAAACTAATAATCTTAAAGTAATACGCTACTCGTGATATTATTCTATTATATTACGAGTAAATTAGGCTACGGAAATTGAAAATTATATAGCGTTGAAGCTTCGAAACTTGGAAACTTTAATCGAATTTTAGGCATACGTTGCTTTAAAATAAGTCGAAAAATCTATGAGTAATTAGCTAACGATCGAATGATGAAAAATGATTAAACAGTCATAATGCAATCATCCGTATAGGTATATACACGTGTCTCCCTTTCTCTATTTCGAAATTCATCGTTTTATTCTGGTATTTCGACATCTCTAAAATTTAGCATTTTCATAATAATTAAATGTACCTGTGTAGCCGGCGCTCTTGTTATAAGTCAGAGAAGCAATTTGTCGAATTCCGCCTTGAGGGGCAAGTTAATAACGTTGAGAAACTTTCAGAACTTGAATAAAAGACACCTGTTTGCGCTTGATACTCCATATTATCGTTAGAACTCGCAGAAGAATCCTTAGAATCCTTCGTTGATTTCATTACGACTGCCAAAGAGCGCAAACTTAAAAATGTTTGAGTGTAATTGGATATCCTTTAAAATATATGCATTGCATAGCTGTCACTGCTTGAACTCTCCTAAAATTCAGAGGAGATAAAATTCGAAGAAGATCATTCCAGAAAATACTTGAACTATATGCTAAATTAGTATTTATTTATAACTCATCATTTAAAAAAGAAACTGGCACGAATAACGCTACTTTCACGTACGTCTATATTAACACCTAAACTGTCAACTCTATTATAAAAATAAAATATTCGAAAATTATTATGATACGCTTAATTTAACTTTCATCATTCGACAAACGTTATAGATATACACACGAGCAATTCTGAACTAGGGAAACAACTTTCCAAAAATATCCAAAATATACAGCCTGTCATGAAAGTTTTCGAATGCCCATAATCACCAGATTTAAATGCCACAGATCACATATGGGATTATTTAGTGTGGTGATATGGTTGTCATAGAATTTGCGGTGTGAGAGTGAGGAATGTTTGTGTGGAGGGATGAGTGTGACAAGCGTGTAAACGAGGTGTGATCTATGATTTGTGTACATATATATTTTTTCGTCGCACTGTCGTGTGTGCCGTAGTTGTTTAAATAAAAATTTGTCATTTGGTCCATTTAATCGCATTTAGAACTCCAAGTTAGGAAATATAAACGTAGCCTTAAAATTGCTTTAGAATAGAAATGAAAGAAGATTCCGTTGATTTCACAGTTAAATTAGTCCATTCTCTGTCAAGAAAATTAAAAATAGTTTTAGAAGCAAAAGGAAATTCGACAAAATATTAAGTTAACAAAAATTTACTATATCTCCTCACTTCGTAACACTTTTGTCATATAAATATTTTGTTCTTTCCTTATGGTATGAAATATTTTTATAAAACAATATACTTTTATGTATCTTGATCAATAATATCGTACATATTAATAAATAAACGTATTATACGAAATTTTTATTTATTTTCTTTAAAATGACTATTTTATGGGGTGTACGAAGACTTTGGTGATTGACAGTAGATTGAACTATCACGAAATAAAATTACGTTCAATTCTAATTCTAGCCATTTCGTTTTTCTAACTTTTCGTTTTACAGGTTTATTTAAACAATTTTCTACGTGCATGGCAAATTCGTATTCGTATTTCTCTGTCCGGACGCAGGATGAAATTGTTAGCCTCACCCGTACAAACGGTGCGAAATTTTCCATTAAATCTTGGTTGTTTGGGGTGACGCGTAGCTCTCTGTGGAAATAGCGCGGCAATGTTGTGGAAAAGTGTCGGCTGAATGTCAAAGTTACACTTTCGCGTAGCCAAATCCACGACTGACACAAAAGACAGCGCGGACATGGAAAAGATCAATAAATTCAGTGCCACCATGCAGGTCCCAGTGGTCCGTTAAAAGACGGGATGGACGTCGTTTCGACCGCGTATGGAATCCGAAATTTCGGTATTCTGACAGTAACGACCGTTCGTCCACGGTGGTGTGTCCATTGTTCACGCGCGAGATACCCTCGTGCCGCGACGTCCAAATACCTGTCGCCGTTCCAACTGCTGTCTAAGTAATCCGCGGAAGTTGGCCAGAGCCGACGGAGGACAAAACCATCTCACGATTTGACAATCGGCGAAGTTATTGCGCGCGGGTCTAGGAGTGTGTTCTTGTTCTTGGCCGACTGGAAACTTCCCGCAGTGTAAATTACACGGAGCAGCTAAGCAGTCACGCGAGGCAGTCTTGCGTTGGCTTTCCTGGCCGATTGATTGTCAACAAGCTGCGACATTGTCGGCCGAGGACATTGCAAACGATCGAATTATTGGACAAACGTTGAGGCTGACATGGTGTTGACTGTAGCTTCAGCAGGTAGTCGAATGAATGGGAAATAAGCGATTTCCAAGTTGTACCTTGGTTAGGTTGGCTCGATCGCTCAATTAGACGATACCTCTGGGCCTGAGGAAAGTTTCACCTGTTAGACTCGCGAGGAACGTCGCAGAAAGGATTCCTCATCTCGGGATTATGACGTTTGATCATCAAAATTGTGAGTATTGCGGATCTAGGACCACCCGTCCCAAGTTAACAGTCGTTTTATGTCCTTATTGGCAGTCCCTTGACTCGCGGACACTCGTTGTCACCTGACCACCACTTGGGTGAACCTTAGAAGGGGTCAATAAGTTACTCTTAAGACGATAGGCATGAGGACCCAATTTGCTTAAACATTCACCACTACCAAAAGACGTCGAAGCTAACACGCACCCCCAATATTATTCTCAATCAATAGGAAGACTCACACGCACCACTTAAATTTCACACCAATCAATCAGTAGTCATACGAACTTATAAAACCACCAGGACAGGGTCCTATGACAAAGTTCTCCTAAAAATTCCAAGAAGACAAGCAAGCATCACGACCAGTCGGTCAAGACAGACCCACGATGATCATCTCAGTACCAGAGACAGTGACGCATCAAAATTCTTCAGTTCTACTCTAACTAGCTCCATAAGAGCTCTAGCTCTATTAACACGTTAACTGCCATGATGGTCACCAATGACCGACGATATTAATTTTTTAAATGCATATTTGTTTTATTCTAACCAATCTTTGAATATATGAGAACTTTGAATAGAAAACGTTAATAATTCACATTATTTTCTTTCTTTTCCTTTTCTTTGCCATATTGTTTGGTAAGTCATCATTATATTTTAAGATTAATAGAAATTTTATCGTGTACTCCCTGAGCATCCCATATAAAAACTACCTGGCAGTCAACATGTTAATTTAGAGAAGTAGTCCACATCCCAGCAACATTGTCATCCACATAAACGGGTCTTACAACCCCATGCAAGTTCCACCGTGACAGTTGCACTGTTTGAGACGCAACAATGAGAATTTACGATGTTCGCAGCAGTAGACAGCAAATATTGCTCTATGATCATATTCCAACCAGTCGAAATCGTTCTGATCCTTGATGCTTCGTGAAGGAATCTCAAATATTTATGAAGCCTAATGTTTAAACCTTTAGCAATTGCTTGCCGAAACCAACGTCGAATAAAATATCATTAAGATGGTACGATTTATCATTAAACTCGGTGGGAGCGTTATTGATGATAAACGAAAGACTGTCCATGTAATACTTTAGAGAACAAAGCCGTTGCCTTGAAGAAATTAATCATGATATAAAAGAAATAGTCGTTCTTAATCTCGAAAGGACTCCAACGACACAGCGGTGCTTACAAGGTGCATTTCGTGTATTTGCAAAAAGCTGCCAATGATTAATGGCGCCTTGGAGCGCGTCTCTAGAGAGACAAAAGACAATAAACTTTTAAGGCGATTGCTGATAGCGCATCGAGCTGGGATTCGTGTTTCAGTCAGCATACCGTGCGAAGCGTTCTACGGTGTTCGCGATAAACATTTAGTGAATTGTCGTGGGAGAGACACCTTTATAAAGTGGAGAAACGACAGTTGGTAATTACATTGACCATTGTCTAAAGTTTCATCTGTGTAGCCATTTTCTAGGAATTTTCATAGAGCTATCAGCTCGCTGCCAAAATCTTCCTTCAGAATTTATATCAGAAATTAACATTAGGAATTAATATTAGAAATGTTAATAGTAAAAATCTAATGTATCTTTCTCTAGACTTACCTGTAATTAATTACAATTAATTAAATACTCGTTTGCATCTTTTTACTTAAAATCTCGCATACCTAGATCCAGCAAGGGATATAGAGTAAATGAAAATGAATATTCATCCTATTATTCGTATACCTATAGAACAACATTGCCAATTTTAATTATTGACACAAAACTGAAACAGGTACAACGCATCGTGACTCGGAGCTAAAATTTTACACGGTAAAGCGAAGTAATTTTTAATACGACACGATGCAACGACGCAAGAGGAATTTCATAACATCTGAAGTCATTAATGATAACGTTCGAAATAGTTTGTTCGCGAACAATTATGACGTGCCTGGAAAATTAAGAGATCCGATATAATAAAGAGGGAACAATTCTGGCATGCAGCACCTTCCTGCATTTGAAGACACTTCTACCTCGAGACTATATCTAACAGATCCACGGTAGCTACGTGTTAATATCGTTAAATATAACTTAATGAGTCAGGATAAAATTTAGCCATGCAGCAAGCAGGTAGAACCAGCAATTTCCAAAATGCATTAACGAAACGCGTCGGGGCTTCTTCTCCTCCTGTCTTTGAAATTAGTAGAAACTCATTCGCCCTTTTGAGGCCCAGTGGCCTGAATTTCCGCGAGCTATTCGCACCACCCCGAGCGGGAAAACGCCGAGCGCGTCCGGGAATTTAATATCAAACTTTGCTCTATCGCGTGAAATTTACTCGCGCGAGCGTGCGCCCGCTCGTGCGTGCGAGCGTGAGCGGCAACAACTTTAATTCGAACGTATCCCAGACGTGGCGTCTGATACCTTCGAGACTGGGACCAGGTGGAAATTCGGATCCTTCGCGAGAAACTCCGACATTTGACGTTATTTGCCTTCTTTGTAAAGCGAAATTTCCCGAATTTGTAAGATATGACTGTACGTTCGCGTTATTGCCGAGGAGCATGCCGCGCTCGTATCTCGCACATGCTGTTTTCATTCTTGGTCACTGGACGAGCAGTCTATTCCGATTCGGCAAGTAAAGGATTCGTAAAGTGCGGTTTTCTCTGGGAAATATAATTCTGAGAGGACTGCGGGAAAGTTCTGGAAGCTTCGATTAAAGGCTTTAGACGCTTCTTTTAACGCTTTATTTAAATTAACAGTTTGACTGCCACGTTGGTCATATATAATATATTGGCCACGGTTTCTCCTGTGACGTCAAGGTGATCATTGGTAACCGGAGCGCTTGAACTACTCGCAATTGTCAAAATTGAATGAAAATTGACAGTTAGCTGATTGTCAACCGTTAGCAGGGCGCCACCGGTGGTCACCCGTGACTGCCGATAAGATAAACGTTCCATCGGGTAAGAATGTTGTCTCGTATCACCAATTTATTATTATTTTGCCATTATATGCTTAGAATAATAAAAATACTCCCGTGGCGACCTGAGCGAAACACGCGATTTCGGCGTGACAGTCAAAGGGTTAACAAATAATGTCTCCGCTTGTCCGGCCGTCGTTATTTATACATTGCCACTCGTCGGCCATTGTTATTTCGCCGGTATAATGTTTTCCACGACTACTCATCGACCCTCACCAAGTCGCGGACGACGGACCACGCCCTTGCCGATGTTCAGCCTAACTTGTCTTCCAGTATAATTCTTCTAAAATCGAAATCTTCGCGACGAAATCTTAAACGAAGTTTCCTCTGTGACTTTCGATAATTCGCCACAGTGGTTTCGAAGTTAGGGTTTCATGGGGAATTTTTAAATCGGATTTACCTCGGTGGAATCTTCGTCGCGTTAACCAATGTTTCGTACGTGACTTCTGATATTTTGTGACAGTGGTTCGCTGCCATAACTGCTGCCATTTTATGACACTGATCTCGAAGTTGGACTTCTGGACAAGCTGGACTCATGTAAATTTTTATGAGCAGAGTGGACACCGTTCGTTCAGCTTTGACAAAATTAATTAGGTCCAGACCAGCTGGAAAGAAGCAAATTAGAAACGTGACTATGGATGATCGATGTGTAGGTACAGTGAGTCACAAAATTATTGGCACACGCAGACAGTGATAAGAATTCGAAGGATAAGAGAAATAATAAAAGATTTTTCAAGTCTTTTATTTGATATATGTAAAGATTTCACTGTTTGTTACTATAATTACGATATTATTAATTTCTACTTAACGTTAGGAGGTTATGGTCCAATCATTATGTTTTAATAAAAAAATATTCCTTTCAGTTCGTATTCACATTCTTATCAGTTTCTGCCAATAACTCTATGACTCACTGTATATCGAGCAAAATGCAATACCATTGATTACGTTATAGACAAGAATATGAATCTTTTGAAATTGGAAAGCGATGTGACAAATGAAATACATTGGTAATAATTTTATGACAATCAATACGTTTCTTCCGTTTATTGTTCCTCGTTATTACTCAGCAAGCGTATATCGTAATTCTATATTTTCTCGTTTATCGAACAATGGATTTAAGAATTAAACGAAGGCTCTTTAAGTATGGACAGGCTGTTTGTGATAAATAAAAATGAATGGAATAAGAAAAAAGAACTTGGTGAATGTATCAGAATGATAATATAGACATTCCTCTGTGTTTAAGCTTCAGCTTTATATAACTTTCGTTTCAACTTAAAGCATCGCTTAATGAGTTTATCTTATACTTTCACGTCCTGGTATAAATACCAAACTTCCTCAATTCTGTATATCCAGTCACGAACATATGTATTGACACACCTGGCTTTTGACGATATAAATCCTTAAAATCGGATATTTTGTTTATTTTTAAAATTTTTTAAGCATTTAACATACTTAGGCAAAACCAGGTGTGCCAATACTTATGTTCTTGACTGTAGGTGCTGGTAAATACGTGTATCAGGTGTGTAGTGACTTCGAAATACTAAAAACATTCGATAGACAGTCGCATATCTATACTATCGCTTATCTATGGCTATAAAAGGATTATAATCATAGAGAACATTTCGCGACGCGGACCCCCAGCAAAGCAAAGGAACGATTGGGCATACACACATGCCAAGACGTGGGTACCATGTCGGGGATCGCGGTTCTAGAAGCATCAGAGCCATCCAGAACGTGTACCACAACGTGTACCCTCCTGTGAAGGCAAAAGATAATCGGGCGTCCATGTATATAACGCGTGCTCCCGATTACCAAGTGTAAGAGTGTATATAGGAGTAGTATCTGGAGTGCGTGCGGATGGATGAGGGACCATGTGCAAGGATCGGGTGAACGGGATGCTCATGGAAGTATCGGTTACGAGTGAAGAGAGTTAGGTATGCGTCTAAATGTTTGGGGTACGTGGCCCACTCAGTGTTTGGGCTACGAAGAATGCGTGGGAAAGCGTGATTGGGAAAGAGAGCATGGGTATAGATGAGGATAGAATGAATGAGTTAAATAGGGGTACAAGGGCGTGGGCAAGGCAGTTCCTGTAAGAGAGTTCCGTTAGGACAGAGTCGTTAGAGAGAGTCTAAAGAGTGTTACGTTAGAGAATATTCGGCCAGTTCGGACTGATATGTCCTTAGATTAGTGACCCCCCCTTACACAAGGTAGTTAATTAACCAAAAGTGTGTTAAATAAGTACCTTGAGTGAGGAATAAATTATAAAGGACATTTAATTAAATTATTCCATTTAATTTAATTTAATATTATTTATTTTATTTATTATAAATTAATTTATTCCATTTGCGACTGGAACATTGACTTTGTAGGAACGGAAAGCCAGTATATTGTTTCTACTTCTAGAGATATCGAGAGTTTCGAGTCAATGGGGGTTTATGTCTTTACGACCAGGGCCCCATGACTCACGGATACGTGGACCACTTCGAATGTTTGGACTAGACCCTGGAAAAGATAGTTCGTTCGCTAGATAGAGTAGAGTTTTTCGAGAGTAGAGCTTCTAGAGAGACAGAGCTCTTCGAAGACACCGTGTCCTCTATACCGGCCTCCCTCGCGCGATAAAGCTTGTATTAACCTTTTTGCTACGGTAGATGTCGCCGCGGAGTTCCTGTCGTAGAACGCAGCGCCGTGTCAAAGATGGAGACATTGCGCGTGCGCAGTCTTTAGCATTCGGGACCAAGTCTTTTGGGAAAAAGGAAGAAGAAAAAGAAAAACCGATCAATGCAATAGTGCTTGCAATTGTTTGCGAAGGGAGCTAGGTGGAAGGGGAGCATTTGTTTTAATTTTTAGCTCGATTCTCGTGGCCGGTGACTATAGTCATCTGTCGTGTGTAGATGGCGTCTCGTGGTCGATGACTATAGTCATCCGTCGTGTGTAGATGGCGTCTCATGACTGGTGACTAGAGTCACCCGACGTCTGTAGATAGCGTCTCATGACCGGTGATTGTAGTCACTCATCGTGTGTAGATGACGTTTCATGACCGGTGACTATAGTCATCCGTGGTGCGTAGATGGCGTCTCGTGGCTGATGACTATAGTCACCTGTTGTTTGTAGATAACGTCTCATTACCGGTGATTGTAGTCACTCATCGTGTGTAAATGGCGTCTCATGACCGGTGACTATAGTCACCCGTCGTGTGTAGATGGCGTCTCATGACAGGTGACTATAATTATTCGTCGTGTGTGGGTGGCGTCTCATAACCGGTGATTGTAGTCACTCATTGTGTGTAGATGGCGTCTCATGACAGGTGACTATAATTATTCGTCGTGTGTGGGTGGCGTCTCATAACCGGTGATTGTAGTCACTCATTGTGTGTAGATGGCGTCTCATGACCGGTGACTATAGTCACCCGTCGTGTGTAGATGGCGTTTCATGACCGATAACTATAGTCGTCCGTTGCGCATAAGTGGTGTCTCGTGGCCAGTGACTATAGTCAGCCATAGTAGCGAAAGGGTTAACACGAAATAGTGCTTTCATTCTTTAATACCCACGTCCCTTCAATTTTATATGAAACACAATACAAATTTGCATGCAGACTAGCGTAAGAATTACGATTACTATCGACAGCTAATATTCGTCATCTGTTATTAGACGAAATAAAGGAATCAAATTAAAAAGAAAAATTTCCAATAGTATAAATAAAACTTTTGGCGCGAAGAAAATTTGATCGTTGAAATTTTGAACGAATGGGCTAGGTGTGACTGAATCTTTCAGCGTTTAAAGGGGTGGGAAAGAAATATGGAAAAAGAAATTTGATCGAAATACCGACGATCAGCTCGTGACAGATCAGGTGTGTTGGAAAGCGGTCGAGATCGATTCTCGTCGATATCGAATGAACGTCGATTGGGGTATTTCAGCCGCTTCGTAAATGATGAAGCACTAGCGTTGTCGATATCGCTGTAAACAATGTCCAAATCGGGTGCAAAATTTGACAGGCAGTTTGACCGTCAGCGAAAGAAGCATCGAGAAAATATATCGGGTGATCGTTTTGCTTTAATCGGGGTGATTCAAAGGACTGTTGTCTCTGCGAATTTATTGCCCGCGATAAATAACCATGTCTGCAAAAAGAAAACGAGCATGCAAGACCTGTGAAAGGACAATTCTTCTCGTGGCCAATGCAAATTTGATCGATGTGTATATTATTAATCGATCGCACTTGCAGGATCATCGAAGAATTCGAAAAATTCGCTTTCCAGAAAATTCACTACGTTATAATCGAATATAACTCGAAAGGAACTCGAAGTTCACAAAAATCTAAATTATTTAATGCTCGATTAGTGCTGTATCGACAGTGTCATCGATACATCAAAAAGACGAAAATCTCAATAAGAGAATATCATATTTGTTAAAATGGTAACTGATCTCTATCTGTGTGTTGGAAGTTTGTGTATCTAGATATAGGCATGACATCTAGTGGACGATCAGCATTTTTGGGCGTCTTTTGTTTTTTCCTAAATTTTTTGAAAAGTTATTCTAGGTAAGAAAATTAAGTTGCGTGGCCCCTACGGGGAGGTGAAGCGTAGGTTAGGAAGAGCATAAAAGCATGATCCTTGACGACCAAAACAGAGTCCAAGAAATCAATTGTGACCAGCACGAGCGTGAGTCGCTTGGTGTTGGAAAAAGAGTTAAATTAGAGTACCTCTTTATGTGTTTTCGTTTCGTCATCTTGGTGTTCTTTTCCTAAGTTAAATTAGTTTATGAGTTTTCAGTTTATGTTATTCTGTTCTTGTTGTTTTGTCAATTTTTGGTGTCTCAAAACCAGTTTCCTCCATCCTACAGTATTATTGTTATCATTATTAAAAATCCGGACCGACTTTCTCTTCTCGAGTCTGACTCGTGATGTTCATGTTTGGACCAAAATCTTCATGACGAGTCTGACTCGTTAAATCACAGGAATGGGTTAACGAAATTCTGCGCGATAAATAAGCAGAAAAATTGTAAATCTGTGAAATACATTTTTACTGTCATGGCTTTCGACGCTTCGAGAGAGCCTTTAAATGAAGATTAAAGGGAGATCGAGTAAGTGATACTGAATCGTTTAATTGCATAACACATTTCTCTCAGTCCAGCCGGAACACGGTTAATCAATCTTCCCTTTGATGTAGCAGAGTGTAGACATTGCTTTCGTAATGCCTAACAGGCATTGCCAATAATCATTTCGGTAAACGTACTAATCGATGCCATTCTGCGCTTCTAACTGTAACATCTTGGTCAATTCGATGGCTATCGATGATAATGAGAGTGACGTAGAATCGGTAATGATCGTGATAGGTAATCCATAAAATCCTGCTGTACGTCATCTCTTCGTCTCTGGACGAGACACGCACAATCGATCGGTGCTACTCGATATTGTCACAAGGGGTTCGGCTACTCGAATTAAACCGATTTACCACTAGCATCGGATAACTCGCAGCTATTGCAGCTAACGATACTTATTTACTCGGTACTACGATTACACGTTCCATTGCTTCGTTATGAAGTTGTCGAGCGAAACGTCTCGTTAGACAATTACTAAATTACTAAAAATTACACGATTCTGTTTAATAAAGAAATGGCGTCGACGTTCACATATTGCCTACGCGTTTACTAAAACTATTTGGGACCGGTGTGAAGTGGCCAGTCACTGGGATACTCAAAATTAACCCAACCTCCCTGTCGACCGGTAAATCAATTATTTTAGTACCACGTATTAATAACCTAAAGCTAGTAGCACAGCACCGATGCACATCTCCGAACTACATATATCCCGGAGCATTCAGCATATCCCGAGCATAATTTTACATAGAAATTTCCAACACCCCCCGTGCAACGATATTCCGTAACTCTGCAACTCCAAGAAGCTACAAATCATCAAAAACCGTGAAAGTAATATACTCCGCGATAGCCTCTAATCAACGGGATACCATGGCAGTACCTGCCGTCGGGAACGCAAATACAGCCACACCCTCTGCTTCCGTAACTTCGACCGCGCACCCATCCCAGACCACTTACAACGGTCAGACCGTGGCAGAAAACGGAACTTCGTTCAGCCAACTTCGCGTCCGTTCACTCGGAATTCCTCTGTGGACGCGATACCGTGATACTTTCGGCCAGCTTGAACCGCCATGTCGGGTGTTCAACCAGGAATTTTCAGCCCGGAGACGTTCAATTAGATATGACGAATTACTCTTTTACTAGTGGCAACGAAATCTGTTAGATCACAATTACCTGTGTGGATCCCCGCCTCGGGATATTTTATATTTTTATGTCGAGGGCTCCGTTGTCTTTGGTCCCTATGATGGTTGGTGTTCCTATGGTGCTGGCCTTTTGGTATCCCCATAGACGTCGTTGCTATTGATAGGGTAACAGGTAGAAGGACGACAGGAAAAGGACGGGATGCGTTTCGTCCCGGGCTCGCTAGTGGACTCATCAGTAAAGGCTTTCTTCTAGCAGGCCCTGCCTGAGACCAGGGATACTTAGGTAGCACAGGAACCTCTATTTAAAGGAAGTGGAAGCTTCACCGAGAACTTGCGAGAATGTCCTGTGAGTCATTACTGAATGAAGGTGAGAACTTGGTCGCTACATAGCATTCGATTCGCAATTATTCGCAACTTTGCAGGCTTTGGAACTCTCAGCGTTGTCATTGATAGTGTAACGGCAATTGACATCAAGCTATGTGATGTACTATGCGTGGCTGAAAAGAAGTCATCTCGTTCGGTTGCGGAGCAAGAGAGGTATTCCACTAGTAATACCCACTCTTCTATGACACTCCCAAATCTGCTACCTCCAAGTTCGGCAACGTGACACGTTAACATAGGCGTAAGATATCCGTATAATTCTTACACTCGAATAATAGAAGACGCAATTGAAGACCTAGGATTGGAAATACAAAGCAGTGAGTCGGATAGGGAATCAGATGACAATAGCTCGGAAGATTTATAAGGTAAAGGAGTACAAAAGTAATAATAATTAACATCATTTATGAAAATTGATTTAAAATTTAAGATGTATTTTTTATGATAAATTAATTATGTAATTGCATCGTACTAGATAACCGTTTAAAAAAATCATACGATGCAACATAAATTTAAAAAATATGTGTACAGTACAGCACGTTTGCTGCATAACGCAATGAAAAGTTAATCGAGATGCTAATTAGTAATTAGTAATTGCAAATAATCACGTGTTCATCGGAAGAATCTGAAGTTAATATGCTTTTGGGATGAGTCTACGCTCTTGCATCTATTTGTTGCGTCTGTCTCGCTTTGTCTCGTTGCTTCGTTCGCTTTCTTTGTCACGTGGTGTTCTATGACCGGGCTAATAGGAGCGGATCGGTTCTGCCAATAAAGGTAGCGCTTTACTCTACTTCTGCCATGACGTTAGAATGATTGAGTTGGTGGGGATTTGGTCCTACAAGTTTCTCGGATGACTTCTTTTCAGCCACGCATAGTATATACGTTTTGATTGAATGCTGTCTTAATTTGGTTCTCTTGTGTGTGTCTTGTCTGTCCATCATCAGTACATACTCTATGTTTGTACAATCGGTTATTCCTTCAATAAAAATTCGCACAGTCGACGTTCCACTGTGTTGCATTTCGAAGGATCCTTCTATACAGAGCACAGCGTATACGAGTAGATTTACGCGAATGAGCTGGTAGACGACTGAATTCGTGTACAGAAATCAGAAGCATGGTGGAGCGGTACGAAAAAGGTAGAGAGTGACTGCGTCGACTGGCTGAAATTCGCATTGTTAGCGATAATTCGGACTTATCGGTAGGTGAACTGTAAAATGACCGGCTAGAAGGAACGTTAAACGGCAAACGGGTCGAATAAGAAGCAGGATAGGGGGTGAGTGAGGATCATAAAGCGGGGTGCGGTTTTGGGGGAAAAAAATTCGCGATAAGGAAGAAATAACGGGGCAAAGTTCGTGAATGAACGGGTCGCGTTTTAATTTGTGCCCGTGGATAAAGCTATTCGGTCGGATAGTAATGTTTGCAGGATAAAATGTGTATCAGTTGCCGCGGCGATTTCGCGTGCTGAATTTTCATTGGACTCGGAAGAGTGAGAGCGCGTTATATTAAGTTGTTTTTCGGAACGTTTCAGCGGGATGAAAATAAATTATGCTGCGATACAAGTCTGTGATTGACTAATATTTTGTTATTTTTTTCATATTTGTTTAATTATTTTTCCCCCTTTCCTTCTGACAGAGCCGCGTTCCTTCCATTATTACAATTACGAAGCAATTTATTTTCAATCGATATTTCGATTGCCATTATATGTTCGCGTAGAATATATACAGTTGTATTTTTACGCCGGTATAAATGGAATGCCGTGAAATTTTTTGAAAAATATTCTCCTTTGTCGCATTTCATGTTGCAGAAATAAAAATCAAAGGTGGAATGTACAAACGGATTGTCGTAAATAATTTGTCTTATAATTAGGCGAGGAGAAATAAACACAGGGTAGCTTTATGTATAATCACGTTTTATTCTTTACACAACCGTACCCTCTCTTCATCCGTGTTTGACTGACGGAAGGTTTTAGTCATAAACTATTATTAAGAAACAGTTGAAGCGACTGATGGCGTCGTTGCTGTTAGTGGTGGTTGAAATTTAATAATAATAGGAACAATTATTTATTTAATTACAAAGATTATCAAACACAAATATTAGGTTGAAATATAATTAATTTATCACAATCACATGCTCACACGTCTTCTCACTATTAAAACTCAATTGCAACTGACCTATGCCAAAATCACTCTTCTTTTTTTCTTTCTTCGTTCATATATCGCATACTCATTTATTATAATAACCTGAATTCATTAGATATTTCCAACCCATGCATACTTGTTCCACTCATTCCAATACATATATACTTAAAAATCTATGTAACCATTACCACAGTTGCTTCTACGTTGGTATAGTCAATCTCTTTATTAACGATCTTGCCAACAGTTTGTAATTGTTATTATTAATTATTCTGAATTATTTGAAATTCCCTTTACTTTGTCATCGACATGCAGCATTGTTTCAGGGACAATATTAATTTTTCATTTGGAATCTGTTCTTTCTCCCAATTTTTCGCGTGTAAAGGGGGAGAGAAGATGGCCGGCTTTCATAAGTTTATTACACGATGATCGTTTGTATTTTACTCCGTTCGATGCAATATTCCTTTGTTTCTACCACGCACTCGCGCTCTGATCTTTGATATCAAATTAACTTCTGTTCGTTCCTCGATTCGCCCTTTTAACGGTGCACCGCGATGGTTCCTCTTTGTCTATCTCCCCCGCGAAAATCAAGCGGATCCCCGCTTCGTTTTGAAACTCGCTTATCATTTCTACGTGCTCAACACTCGTGCTGCCTTATCTGCTCTTGCACGTGGTAATCGATCCTCGGAATTAATCGTAATTCATTCAGCGGGTTGTTGTTTGCATCGTCCGTGAAACAGCAATACCGGTGAATAACACGAGATTTATGTTGCGAGTGTTAATTCTCATCGAGTGTAATTATCATGCGAAAACTTCTTACCGGTGAAACGTCTGAAATGCTTTTAATTGCCACCTCGTCCGGCCGCGCGAGAAAGCTTAGACGCGAAATTAATTATGAAACGATCCTCCAGCCAGCCTTGCGGTCAGACACAGTTTCCTGTGTAGGGGAACTTTCTTTTTTTGGGAAATTTTCTATGACGTGTACGACGTAGTACGACCAACAATTTTATTAATTACGCTACTCGTCAGCTCCTTCGTCAAACGTCGAATATGTATTTTCGTAAGATAGTAGAATGAGAGGGGAATCTTTATTTCGATGGCGCGTCACCCTGTATCGGGATCTACCTTTGCTTCGAGGAAAATTGATGGTCCAGGCTGGATAGTTCCTCGAAACAAGCTTGAATGACGCAATGGGCTGATGTCATAGAGCCCATGAAAACCTTGCCGAAGGATTCGAAGGGACATTTTATTTGGCAGTCCACCTGTGGGCAACTTACACCGCTGTCCATTGTCTTCCGGCAGGAGAAAGCTCTTCGTTGGAGTTCTAGGATAGGGATGCTAGACACCGAGCTGGGATGTCTGGACCGGAGCTCAGCCGAAGAGGCTACGGACACGTGAAGACAAGGCGACGGAGAGGGTACACGCCCTATAAAACAGCGAGGGATGCATTTCTGGGGCACTATCCGACAAGCCTACGGAGAGAATAAAAGAGTTATCCAGAAGCAAAACGGCTACTTATTAAAATCCTTACTATTGTGAGAGGAGTCTTTATTTGGATGACGTCACCCTGCATCGTGATCTATGTTTGCTTCGAGGGACCATCGAGATTATCAATTTTCGAAGCAGGACTAAGTGACACAATGGGTCGTCATAGGGCCTATAAGAACCTTGTTGAAGGGTTCGAGGACACACTCCCTTTCGACAACCTACCGTCTGCATCACGCACGTCACAAACTCAAGCCTCCGCACACTTGTACCGCAAGAGAATAAAATATAATCAAAGTTTGAAGTTAAATCTCTATGAACCCGATCCTTTACCACATTATACACCGTATGCAACACTCATCACAGAAAACTCGAGTTTCCACTTACACCATTCCGAAATTAAAAATAAAATACAGTGGGCCCTCGACTTTCGCACATAATTAGTTCCTGAAAGGGAGTGCGAATGTTGAATGTTCGAAAGTAGAGGGATTTATTTATCAATATGTATACATAATGAAGTTAAAGAGGCGTGTTAAGTGCTTTCGGGTGTTTGCTTTGTAAACTTGTCAAGAGTTAGTTGAATACCACCGTTTTTTTCTTCTCTTGATAAATCTTTATCAAGAAAAAATGCCCTGAGAGGGAACATCCGACCACAAAGGATTAAAAAGTTGAATTTTTAAAAATGTGCGAAATAGCGGATTGCGCGAAAGTCGAGGGCCGCTTGTATGAGGAATTTTTATTTGAATGGTGTCACCCTGCATCGAGATTTATCTTTACTTCGAAGAACCAAGGACCAGCTTATCAATTTTCGAAGCTGGGTTGCGTGACGCAATGGGTTGTCACAGAGTTTATAAAAATCTTGCCGAATGGTTCGAAGGGACACACTTTTTCGCAGTCCATTATGTGCACCCTGGCACGCATCATAGAAGACCTCGAGCTTCCGTTTATTTTATCCCATCAGGAAATATAAAATATAATCAAGATTAAAAGTTCCTTTTTAATTTTATTAACTCTTTGGGGCACGTTGGGATTAATCCTTTGCACTCGAGAGGCTACCCTCGCTCGCCATTTAATCAGCTTCTTAAGATCCATGTTAATTAATATATCAAATTTAAAATTACCCTATGGTGTGCGCAATGTCGAATTAAAATAATTCTACGTCTTAATTTCTGTACAATTTCTTATTTGCCGTTTTAAAAATATCGTCGAATTTATAGCAGAAGATCTTTGAATTACTATTTTTCTGTTACCAAACAATCACCGAGTGCAAAGGGTTCAAAGTGTCCCACCTTTTCGATGCACCGTGATGCATGGTGGAACATTTTTGGCCCATAGGTTTATATTTCGCTTTATTTACGTAAAGCATTTGGTAATACCTTCGACAAATGTTATAAATGTACTCGCTCGTATTGACAACTGGTTTTATGTGAAAAGTCGTAAGAATCGTTTAATTTTTATAAAAATTAGTTCTAAAAATTTTCTTTCACTTTTTGGTTTCCAATTTCGTTTCATTTAAAACGTAATCGAATTTCTATACAACGTGGGTCTATTTTATTATTTGGAATCCTGTGCTGCAAAGAGTTAACCCCATAGGAAATATTTTCCATCACCTTGTAATGATCTTTAACGAAGGAGGATAGAATTTTTGGCCTGCAATAACGCGGCATAATCGATTCTTCCGTAATATGCAGGGAAAACATGGAAATATTCGTGAAAATCGAAAAATGCAGATTTCTGCTTCTATTCGGAGCCTTTTAAATCTGCACATTTAATGCATCGCATAGTTTTTGTTTTTAGAACGAGAACGTGTAATGGAATTATTGTACGGGAAGTATAATTATCGATTTCCGATATCGAGTCAATATTACTCCTGTGTAGGATGATTTTGCCTAGTCGCACGCACACATAGGCATAAAAACAAATTTATTATTTGTCTGTCTAATAGACAAGTGTATTTGTAAATGAAAATTAATCTAATTGTAAGGTATAAGGTAGTAATAAATAATTTATAAGATCTAAACTCCGAGAACAAATGTTTACATTAACATTCGATAAGAATTGGGGGTTTAGTACCCCGTCACGTACCCCCTTGATGCTCTCTCGTGAGTCGGAGAGTCTCTCTAGAGAAGCACTCAAAGACACAAACACCTTCCTCGAGTAATAATAATTTAATAATTTTAATAGAGAATATATATGTACATTCTGTCGTAATTATTTTACAATTAACACCCATGAACCCAATAACGTTAAGAAACTTATTTGTTTACGCGGGTATGCGTCTAGGCGAAATCATCTTACGCAGGACTAATATTGACTTAATATCGGAAATCGATAATTGTACTTCCCGTAGGATAAATGCATTATACACTCTTGCTCCAATGGCAAAGAAGAACAGCGTGCAGATGGAAGACAGAAACCTGTACTTTTCACAGTTTGCACCGATATTTTCGTGTTTTCGTTACGCGTCGCTGAAAAATTGATTACGCTATTTTATCGTGTGTTAAAAATTCTTTGGAGAAGCAACCAAAGTTTACTTCACGCCATTTTCATTCTTACTTCTTTATAAGATGGAATTATATTCGTGATTTATTCGCGTTAATTAGAAACGAAGAAATTCGATTGGAAATGCAGCACGAAATATCATTGTTGTTATGACTGATGTATTTATGCAAAAATGCATATGGGAGATTTTGAATGTACGAAAGGAAAACAGAATTGGAAGGAACAGGCAGAAAAGAAATTTTAGGGGGATCGATTTCCTTGACGATTGGGAGCTCACTTTTTATTTTTTACATCGTCCCTCTGAGGAAGGGGACGAGGTTATGTGGGATTCTTACCTACTGAAACCCCCACGGTGGCCATTCTTGTCGCGATGGGGGAGCAGGCGATGGGAACTCAGGATGAAGATAACCGGTGCTTCCCCGCGATATGCTCCAAATAACGGGGCCTCCTCCAGATATGCTCCAAATAACGGGGCCCCTTCAGATATGCAACTCTCTCATATATTTACGGCGCCACTATGGGGGCGTCGTCCACCCCCAGTCGTGGCCTTCCAGACAGCTGGGCCCTTTCCCTGCTGCCCATGGCTTCTGAGCACCTGATCGTCTTTTGACTTTAAAGGGGGCACGGGTTAAGGAACGCTCTCGATAGTTCTAGTCTTTCCAGAACCCCGATTCGTGACACGTGTCCCACGTCTTGGCATTTGTGTCCCCGATCATCTTTTTCCTTTATTGGGGGTACGCGTCGCTAAACGCTGTCAATGATTCTGATCTTTCCAGAACCGTGATCCGCGACACGTACCCCTGCGCGATTTGCGACTGGCCATCGAACGCTTTGGATCTATTTCAGTCGCCACAAAATAAAATTGGTAGAAGCCTAATGTCAATTGCAACGAGTAACTTATTCTTTCGACTCGTGCTCGCTTCTCGAGAAGAAAGTTTCTATTTAAGTTCCAAATCTTGACTGCTTTGTCAAGGGAGAAATGTAAAAGAGCGTGGAGAGTCGTACGTGGAATACAAACATAAACGGATCTATCTGCTGGCAAAACAAGAATCCATTGAAAAGAGCTGTTTGAACGAGTACGCCTTGAGTAATGCATCGTGGTGTGAATAATTGAAGTGGAGCGTTAGCAAACCTACATCGTCTCGAAAATTGAATTTTCTCCTCGTTGAAATATTATTTTCCTTCGCGATGGAACTGATCGGTTAAAGGTCTCTCGGTAAATATACGAAACTCGGTTTCGTTCCGACTCGTAGGGAAAATAGAAATAGATATACGCGAATTAAATCGGTTATTTCGTTGTCTATCGAAAAGTTAACTCGTATCCGATTAATTTCCTCCATCACATTTTTCACTTAATCCTGGAATCTGCATAATCACGTGAATTAATGGAACTTTAGAGAGTAAAAGAATTTTTGCTATGGAATTAATTTCGATCTTAATGGAATCACGATTTTTATTCCAGTATCATATTTTTCTCGCGTCTCTTCAGAATTTTCAGTGTATTCCATTTGTTTATAAAATTTATTAATTTAAAGAATCCTGTACTCGGCAATTTCAACCCGGAATATCGAGTTGCCTCGCCATTAACGTGAGTATTTTGAACAACTGATATCGAAGAAGAGAAATACCGAAATAAACGAAATCAGGGAATAAATTTAATATCGACGTTCAAATTGGAAGAATTATATAGAAATTGCTTTACTTCGGTATTTAAAGAAAGAAAGAAAAATATTAGAATTTACTTTGCTTAAATCGCGACGTATTCCCAGGGGACTAAACAGGTACAATTTAAAAGAAAGTCTTGTATCGTTCGGAAGAAGGTAGAGTTAATACGAACGAAATAAATCTTAACCTTATCCAGGCTTAACCCAATTTGCGATACATATTCACCAAACCAGAATTTTATGCCGCCAGATGTGGATTTCGTGCCATCCAGTTAACATGAAAGAAACCAATCTAGCTTCAAAATACACGCGCAAATCTGCCGTTTGCGACGATAAATTTGAGAAACTTAATTCGTGCTGAAGGAAACGAAGGAAGCTCGGATTCGGATTAAAATTTCCATGAAAAATCCGTGGGGCTATTTTACGTATCAAAAGGGGGGTATTAAAATTTCAGCAAACGCGCTGTAACGACGTCTATAACACGTAACTGCCCCGACACAGAGTGATTACACAAATCCCGGCTATACGTGTCCACCCAAGATACATCATTGGTCCAGGCTGCAGCTGCAGATCCTTAAGGTGGACTTAGCGGTATCGCCGGCTTACACGTGCCTCTTCTGTTTATCTCGCAGGTGTCCTGGATACGTAAAAGGGACATGCATATCCTCAGCGCTGGCATTTTGCAGTACACCACGGATCTACGGTTCCAAGTGATCCATCCGGACAAGTCTGAAAACTGGACCCTTCAAATCAAGTCGCCCCAGGAACGGGACTCCGGCATTTACGAGTGCCAGGTTAGCACCGAGCCGAAAATGTCGCTCAAGTACAGCCTGAACGTGATCGGTGAGTGAACTTTCATCCATTTCGTCGATCGACTATGTAAGTCGATTGCTTCGCGTTGCTTTTCATTTTCCGATGAAATCCATCCCGATTCCACCGGCCGTCGTTGATTTTTCCACCGTGATATATCGTGCTCCACCGTATCCAGTAATCGCGGATTACAACGGCCGGAGCCTAAATTTTTAACCCGATCGATTTGTAGATTGTTACCGACGTTCATTGTTCGTGACAATTTTCGATGGAAAGCTTTCGACGTTGCGGTATCGTTGCCGCTGTCCAACCGTGCTTTATTTGTCTTCTTTTTGTTCCCCTTTTCTCTCTTTTTCCCCACCGGTAGAACCGATATCGCGCAATTTCGTGGATTTAACGTTAGAAATAAATTTATGCTTCTTCCCTGTTCGCGCTCCATCGAATGCTGTTTCATTACAAATGACGTGTTAAAATTACTGTGCTGGATAGTTAAACGATTGAGTGTTTAATTCTGGAGTTATTATTATTTTTGGTACTATTTGCTTGGATCATTCCTATTTGGATCATCCCTAGGGTTTTGACGTGAAATTCTTAAACATGAGATCTATTTAATGTCTCCACAATTAGGAATGTTAACTGTATTTTTTTGCTATTTTTATTTGCCTTTTTTATTATTATTATTATTTTTTTTTTTCTTTTTCTTTTAGTCTATTCGAACGAAATTATTCGTTTCGAAATAAAAATTAATATTTACAATTTAAGGGAAAGAAGAAAATCACTCGTATCGAAATAGAAATTTATATTTACAATTTAAATGAAACAAGAAAATCACTCGTATCGAAATAGAAATTAATATTTACAATTTATGTGAAGAAAGAAAATCACTCGTTTCGAAATAAAAATTAATATTTACAATTTGCGTGTATTCATTGATTGCACCAGTGGTGTAGAATTACAGATTTAGAGAACTAATCCTGCAACGGTGATAGGTACTTATCGTTAGAGTACTCGAGGGATTCCGACAGTTTGCCTTGAATTTGTATACAGGTACACGAAATAAGAACGTTTGAACCACTTTCAGAGTACTTTCAGAGTACTTTCATAGTACTTTCAAGAATCAATAGCGAATAAAATATCAACGACCTAGACTCGATTATCCACCCACCGATTCTTTATTCTCAAAAGGAAATCGTAAACCGTGTTCCTCTATGAATAGACACGGATCTCCCTTATAATGTCCAAATCAAAATTCCAATTGAGACTTTAATATCATACAGCGAGTCGCGAAAACATTCATATTTCCCCAATCACCGACTTCAAACAGTCGCTATTCCTTTGCGACACTAGTCTCGAGATCCCTATCGGCCAGGATGTATATTATACCGAACAAAGCCAAAATCCAAGACGGACTAGCCTCGTAAATGCAGTCGCTCGCTAAGATGTTTGAACAGCTCCAGTCCCGAGCGTTTAACAAACGAAATACAGACGTCAGATACGAATTTACAAGATAACAGCGCACTTAATGTAAAATAGAGACGGCGGGAACTTGCAAATAAACTTAGAACGATATTTGTTATAGGGATAAAAACGAATTATTCCTAGCGTGAATTACTTCTGTGCTGCATAGTATGATAATCTTAAGAAAATAGCTGTTGTGATATTTCACGAGTTGAAGTTTTATTAATATTAAATAATCGCGAGATAAAAATGTCAATTTACTGTTTAACAATTATATGTTTATTGCAAATTATAATATACACGTGTCGCAAAAAGATTTCAACGATTAGGTATGTGTGGTGAAATTTCTCTTAATGCTATTATTATCTCGGCACTGTTCACTTTCACGCTTTTCATTAGAAGCTGATTCTCCTCGCAACATATTGGCTCTGACCTATGACAATTGCACAATACCACGCATTCCAAATCTTCTACTCGCACTTTCAAAAATATACATATCTACATTCGTCGCTCGACCTCACACACTCGCGTTCACACTAATGAAACCAAATTCACAAAAAAGAGCAAGGAAGAAAATAAAACGAAATATAGGTTTGGTATAATTGCATATAGCACTTAACCCTTTGCACTCGAGAGGCGCCCTCCAGTCGCCATTTGATAAAATTTCAAAGCTCGATATTAATTAATATATCAAATTTAAGGTAACGTAACTGTTAGTGATGGGTGAAATTTAATAACAATAAGAACAATTATTTATTTAATTACGAGGATTATCGAACAAAAATATTAGGTTGAAATATAATTAATTTATAACAATCACATGCTCACACGTCTTCTCACTATTAATACTCAATTGCAACTGACCTGTGCCAAAATCACTCTCCTTTTTTTCTTTCTTCTTTCATACATTACATTACATACACAATTCACACAACACCTCAATCATTACACGCATACTCGTTTATCATAATAACCTGATTCATTAGATATTTCCATCCCATGCATACTTGTTCCACTCATCCCAATACATATATATTTAAAAATCTATGTAACCGTTACCACAGTAACAGTGTGCGAGGTATCGAAATTAAATAATTCTACCTGTTAATTATTATACGATTTTTTACTTACTGCTGGAAAAATATCATCAGCCTTATAGCAGAAAATTTTTCAATTCGTATACCTATTTAGCCAAAAAATCATCGAGTGCAAAGGGTTAATTGCTATTCTCGAGCGGCTTCTATCGTAGGACCCTAAGAATTTAACACGTCGACTGTCATGGTAATTAATGATCGATGCTTGGGGAGTCATGGTGGTCACTAGCATCCAGTGATACTAATTTTTTAAATTTATATTTGTTTTATTCTAACCAATTTTCGAATATTTGAACAACGCGTATAAACAGGGAAATTTGAATAGAAAATATTAATAATTTCCACAATTTTTTTCTTTTTTCATGCCATATTGTTTGATAATTTATCATTATATTCTAAGAATAATGGAAATTTTATCGTGGCCCCCTGAATTTACTGTATAAAAAGTGCATTGCAGTCAAAGCATTAAGAATCCGACATGGATCATACAGCTCCCATTGGTTTGTTAGCAAGACACGCCTATCAGAGCATTTTCATGACCACGTATCTCAATTTGACAATAAATTGGTCAATTATCGATTCCGAACGATCATCGTCTTCTTATGACACGAGTAGGCAGTTATGGCAGATGTATCACTGGAAATACTTTATCGACGATAATATTCGGAACTATTTTAAGCGACGCTAGGTCGAGTAATTAGCTACTTGATCGATCCACTGGGTCTGACTTTGGTTTAGGTTAGGGCTCGACTATGATTCCATTTCCAAGGGCTAATCGTGGTAATTAAGTCTCTTCGGGATTCCTTTGCATCGGCTGTGACATTTGATGCATTAATCGATTATCGAATGTCATTCGTTGGATTAATGGATTCGAAATGAGGTTTCGATTGATATTCTCGCGGTAACAGTTTGGTGCAATCGAAATGGGAGTCGGGATAAACTGTCGTGGAATTTGAGGCACAAAAATGATCGTACTGTAAAAATTTCTCCTATATGGAGATTATCGATGCAAAATCTAACCAGGACATTCGAACAGCTCGAGTTCTAAACGTTTTATCAATCCAGTACTCCTGTTGCAAAGTAACGTGCTGCTCGTGAATGCTAATCGGAATGGGTACCAGTAATTAAATGCCAAAAACCATTTGTTTTGTAAAGTAACTACTGTCATGCAACGATGATGATAGGTCTACTGGGGGTTGCAGGCCAATACAAGCCTTTGGACTTCGAGTTCTCTATTTATTTACGGTCTTTAAATATTCGAAGATTGATTAGAATGAGACAAATATAAATTTAAAAAATTAGCATCGTCGGACACTGGTGACCACCATGAT